>NC_084796.1:35528587-35831617 GCF_963169125.1 Humulus lupulus | reverse complement strand
AATAATGGCTTTTTAGGTGAAAATCATTTGAATAATCGTTCAGCAGAGGCTGAAGACTCGTTCAAAAGATGCTGGACTGTTGAAGGAGTTTGAATGGCTGAAAGGAAATGAATTCAAAAACGTTTGAAAGCATACTGGAGGAGGCGATATATCGCCCCCTGTAGGCGATATATCGCCTGGGCCAGTATGCCCGAGGCGACCGTGCATCGTTTCGTGTTTTCCGTATTTACGTGCTGCGATATATCGCCCCCTATAGCTGCGATATATCGGCACACGCTGAATAATTAAACACGAAATTACACATTTTTAGCTAAGTTTGAATGGAGTAAACGGCCTTGACTAAGCCCTCAACGTATTCAAAGCTGCTGACTGACCCTATAACATTCAAACTTTACTCCTTATTAAATTTAATCCTCAAAAATACTTAATCCTTAATCACCATTCATAACATGTGCTTAAAATCCTATTGGTTGATGTCTAAACCTTATAATATAATAAATATAATCCTTAATATCAGTCACATTAATCAAACCTTAGTTTATACTTAATATTCTTAAACTATAGATTAAACTTAGAAAATCTATAAGTACTACTACGAGTGTCCAAATAATTCCCGGTCTGAACCAAAAATCCATGGTAACAAAGATAACACTAAACATACTATAATACTACTAAACAATTAGCTAAGTAAAGTTCTTGGACTCTACAATTCTCCCCTACTAAAAAGAATTTCATCCTCGAAATTTACTTACCAAATAACTCCGGATACCGGCCTTGCATGTCCTCCTCCAACTCCCATGTTGCCTCGCGTTCAGAACTATTGCTCCATAGGACTTTGACTATAGGAAAGCTCTTGGACCGTAACTGCTTCATCCCTCTATCTAGGATGCTAACCGGTCATTCCTCGTAACTTAAGTCTTTCTGGAGTGCTATGGTATCGTACTTGAGGATGTGAGATGGGTCTGACACATATTTGCGTAGTATCGAAATGTGGAAGACGTTGTGACTATCGGCTAGTGCTGGCGGTAGGGCTAGTCTATACGCAACTGGTCCCACTTTGTCCAATATCTCAAAAGGACCTATGAATCGGGGACTGAGCTTGCCTTTCTTTCCGAACTGTTTGACACCCTTCATAGGAGATATCTTCAGGAAGACTTGATCTCCAACTTGGAACTCCACATCGCATCGCTTGGTATCCGCATAGCTTTTCTGACGGCTTTGAGCAGCAAGCATACACTGTCTAATAAGCGTTACTGCTTCTTGAGCTTGCCTAACAGCTTCGGGCCCTAGAAGCTGCCTTTCTCCTACCTCATCCCAATGCAACGGTGATCGGCACCTTCTTCCATATAGCAACTCATAAGGTGCCATCTCGATCGTCGACTGGTAGCTGTTGTTGTACGAGAACTCGATCAGCGGTAAGTACTTGTTCCACGATCCTCCGAAGTCAAGTACACATGCGCGTAGCATATCCTCTAAAATCTGAATCGTACGCTCGGACTGCCCATCTGTCTGAGGATGGAAAGCTGTACTAAGACTTAACTTAGTACCCATGGCTTGCTGTAAGCTTCTCCAAAATCTTGACGTAAACACTGATCCTCTATCTGATACTATCGTCTTGGGGATTCCATGCAATCGTACAATCTCTTGGATGTAGATGTCTGCATATTGGTCTGCCGTATAAGAAGTCTTAACAGGCAGAAAATGAGCCGACTTGGTTAGTCTATCTATGACTATCCAAGCAGAATCATGCTGCTTATTCGTCTTTGGCAGACCCGTCACGAAGTCCATGGCTATATCATCCCACTTCCATTCCGGTATGCTAAGCGGTTGCAATAATCCTGCAGGCCGCTGATGCTCCGCCTTCACTTGCTGGCATACCAGACAC
Organism: Humulus lupulus; assembly: GCF_963169125.1. Taxonomy (NCBI): domain Eukaryota; kingdom Viridiplantae; phylum Streptophyta; class Magnoliopsida; order Rosales; family Cannabaceae; genus Humulus; species Humulus lupulus. The sequence continues at coordinate 35,829,732 of NC_084796.1, read as the reverse complement.
TTAGATACATACTCCGCTATGTCCTTCTTCATCCCTGGCCACCAATAGACTGCCTTGATGTCATGAGTCATCTTGGTAGACCCTGGATGAATCGAGTATGGGGTGTTGTGCGCTTCTTCTAGGATCGTCTTCTTAATACTTTGATCGTCTGGCACGCATACCCGATCCTTATATCTCAATAAACCTTTACTGGATATTGAGAAATCTGTAGTCTTGCCTTCTCTGACTGCATCCATGTGTGTTCCTAGTGTGCTATCATGTCTCTGACCAATCCGTATGTCCTCTAGCAGATTCGATTGGATAGACAAGTTAGCCAGCTTGCCTACAACCACTTCTATTTCGGCACTGATAAGCTCCTGCTGTAGCGGCTTTTCTATTCCGGATAAGGCTGCTAAGTTCCCATAACTTTTTTGGCTAAGTGCATCGGCAACTACGTTTGCCTTCCCCGGGTGGTATAGGATTTCGCAGTCGTAATCCTTTACTAATTCCAACCACCGGCGCTGCCTCATGTTAAGCTCCTTCTGAGTAAAGAAGTATTTTAAACTTTTGTGGTCCGTATAAATCTCGCACCATTCTCCGTAAAGATAATGGCGCCAGATTTTTAACGCAAAGACCACCGCTGCCAACTCCATATCGTGAGTTGGATAGCGTTGTTCATACTCCTTTAACTGACGTGAGGCGTAGGCTATCACCTTGTCATTTTGCATCAGTACGCATCCCAATCCTAATTTTGATGCATCACAGTAGACAACGAACTTGTCATTGGGTGTTGGGACACTAAGTACTGGTGTTGAGCAAAGCTTATCCTTAAGCAACTGGAAGCTCTCCTCACACTTATCACTCCAGTTAAACTTTTGTTGCTTCCGGGTCAGGTTGGTGAGTGGAGTGGCTATCTTAGAAAAGCCCTCTACAAACTTTCTATAGTAACCTGCTAGCCCTAAGAAGCTTCTTACTTCTGACGTGTTCTTTGGCCTAGGCCAATCCTTCACGGCCTCTACCTTCGATGGATCTACTGCAACTCCGTCTTTTGATATGATGTGCCCGAGGAACGCCACTTGCGAAAGCCAAAACTCGCATTTCTTGAACTTCGCGTAGAGTTGGTGCTCCTTCAATCGCGTCAAAATCATCCTCAAGTGTTCCTCGTGCTCCACTTCATCCTTGGAGTAAATTAAAATGTCGTCGATGAACACAACGACGAATTTATCCAAGTAGTCCTTGAAGACCCTATTCATTAAGTCCATAAACGCGGCTGGCGCGTTAGTAAGACCAAAATACATAACCAAGAACTCGTAATGTCCATAACGAGTCCTAAAGGCTGTCTTAGGAATATCTTCCCTCTTTACCTTGAGCTGATGATACCCGGACCGTAGATCGATCTTAGAAAATACAGTCGCGCCTTGGAGTTGATCAAACAAATCATCAATCCAAGGTAACGGGTATTTGTTCTTAATTGTTACTTTATTCAGCTCACGGTAGTCTATGCACATGCGCATACTTCCGTCCTTCTTCTTCACGAATAGTACCGGAGCTCCCCATGGTGAATGGCTTGGCCTAATGAAACCCAAGTCTAGGAGTTCTTGTAGCTGTGTCTTTAACTCCTTGAGTTCCGTAGGTGCCATCCGGTATGGTTCCTTAGAGATAGGTTCGGTGCCCGGTACTAATTCTATCGTGAAGTCTATTTCTCTAGTTGGCGGCAATCCTGGCAAGTCATCGGGAAATACTTCTGGAAATCCTTGTATGACTCGAACATCTCCAACCTTAAGTGATGTCTCCTTCTCCACATTCGTGATGTTGGCTAAGAATGCTTGACATCCTTTCTCCATCATTCTCTGAGCTTTGAGAGATGATACTAACGGGGTGCGTAGTCCTGAAGCTTGTCCCATGAAGCACAATTTCTGGCCGTCAGGAGTCTCGAACATCACCTTCTTGCGTCTGCAGTCGATCGTTGCGCCATGCCGTGCTAGCCAATCCATGCCTAGTATGACGTCGAAGTCTTTGATCACCAACTCTATCAGGTCTCCTTCTAGTTCCTTGTCCTCAATCTTGATTGGTACGCCTCGTACAATTCGTGATGATAGAACTACTTTGCCCGAAGGCATCTCGGTTGCAAACCTAGTTCTAAATCTTTCACTAGGTTTGTCTAGTTTATCTATCATTCCTAACGAAATATACGAATGAGTAGCTCCCGAATCAAATAATACATGACATAAATTATTGAGGATGGAAACCTGACCTGTGACCACCTTGTTGCTAGCATCCGCCTCTCCTTGGGTTAAAGCAAAAACTCGAGCAGGAACCATCTTTTCGTCCTTCTTCCCTTCTGGCTTTTGCTGAGGACAGTCTCTTTTACGATGCCCTTCTTGACCACAGTTGAAACACTCCTTGGTGTTGGCGCGGCATTCTCCAGGATGCTTCTTCTGACATTTGGCACATGGCGGATATTCCACGTAGCTCGACCTATTTCCCCCATTATTTGGTCGTGCCCTTTTATTGTTGTCGGCTTGCTTGTTGTCATGATGCCTTCTCTTCTGTCCGTTACCGGTGTTGTTGGATTGATTGTTGCCGCTATTGTTAGGCTGATTTTTGTTCGGACTGGCCTGAGGTTGGCTCTGCTGTCTGGGTTCAGGCTTGCTAGCTTCTTCTTTGCTCACGTTGGCCTGCAACCTTTCTACTTCAATTGCCGTCTCAAGAACGTCGGCATATGAAGTGTTTCCCGGGTTTTCTAGTTTCACCCCCATCTCGATCTTTGGTCGGAGTCCTCTCACGAATTTGTTCACCCTCAGATAATCGGTTGGAACTAACTCTGCCGCGAACTTGGCTAAGCGGTCAAACTGACGAGCATATTCTGCCACTGTTAAATTCCCTTGCTTCAGATTGGTGAACTCCTCAACTCTCATAGCAAGTACCGCTGAATTGTAGTACTTCTTGTGGAAGAGCTCCACAAATCGGGTCCACGTCATGGTGGCAGCATCATGGGATTGCTGGACCAAGTCCCACCATATCTTGGCATCTTTTTTGAGCAAAGATGAGACGCAGGATATGCGGTCTGCATTACAAAGGTTCATGTGGGCTAGGATCGGCTCCACATTTCTTAGCCATTCTTCTGCTTCAAAGGGGTCCGTAGTCCCTTCGAAGTTCAGAGCGTGCTGCTTGCGGAACCTCTCGTACACTGGCTCCATGTGCTGTACAGGATATGGAGCGTAATTCGTCATAGGCCATCCCCCATATGGACCAACTTGTTGGGGTGCTGGGGCCATTGGCTATGGCTGTGGCTGCGGCTGTGGCTGTGGCGGAGGCTGAGGCTGAGATTGAGCCTGCTGGCGTTGTTGCTGCAGAAGTTCCTCGACTTGTTGTCGCAGTCTGGCAATCTCTGCAGTGTTGTCGGCTGGCTGTGCCGGCGCGTTGCGGCGAGCAGTAGCACGCACTCCCCTTCGGCGAACGGTAGGGACCGCGTTGGTCGCTGGAACATCGTTGGAAGCGTTTCCATTGGTGCCTGCAGATCTTCGGAGAGACATCGTAGCAGAGTTCTAACAGTTGAAAGAAACATGTTAGAACTTTTCCTAATAGGCTCTAAGGAAAAAACTTATTCTAAAACAAACATAACTCGGACCTATTTATTATGACTTCTTATGAAAAATTATATAGGTCTTTATTTATTATTAGAGCAGGTTTCTATACTTAGAAAAACAAGTCATCTTTATTTTCTAAGTGTGTTTCTAATCATCCTATATGACTTAATTCTCAGGCTCGAAACTTATCTTTGTTCCAAAGTTAACCATATTGAGGGAGGGCTGGGATCAGTAAAATCGTTCCCACTACTAAGGCCCCCTAACTCTCAATAAGGAAACCAGGTTCATTGATTTGTATCCACCTTCACCGAACTTAGTCATTATTCATTTTATTTAGTATTTATTATGATTGCGAAAATAGAATCAAACTCACACATGATATTCAAATAGCATGTTTATTCATTTGGAAAACAATTTCACTTATTACAATCAAAAGTAAATAAAACAAATAAAAACTACTAATCTAAAAATCAGGATCTTCTACATCCGATCCGTCATCTAGCATATCATCATCTATTTGTTCATAATCATCATTGTCATGAGCATCAAAACGTCCTATAGGAGGGTTGGTGAGAATCCTATTCTTTTGCTCATTGGTGAACTGAAACTCAATTTTTGAGGTGAACCTAACTAAGAGGAAATAGTATCTCATTGCTAAGGGTAGTTCATCCTCCTCATGCATATCTTCCCATATCTCTTCTAATGCTGCTATTACAGAATGAAAATCTTTAAACAACCTAATTACTAATACATATTGCTCGGTTGATCTTAGCATTATTTGTTTAGCCTCTTGAAGGCCACCTATCTCTTGGTGAAACAAAAGCAACCTTCGAGTAATCCTTTCTAGGGCTCCTACGGTGTTTCTTGGCTCCCTTATTCTTTTTAAGGCCTTAATGGCTCGGATATCTTCGTAGGTTAAAGATCCATTCATTCTTAACTGAAACATAAACACTAAAGTTGTTAGCTATACACATAAGTAAAGTAACTTGTAACTTAAACACTTACTTGGAGGTCCGATTCGGAGCTTTGAGCATGTGTATCGAGGAGAACTTCATGCGAAGGAACCGTTGTGCTCTGATACCAACTGTAATGACCCACTACTCTAGACTAGTTGGACCATTAACGAAACTATACATAAAACTTACATTTTTACGAAAATACCATAATTTATTGAGTAACTTGCAAAATAAGAGTTATTTACAAATAAACAGAATACTAAGAAGGATTATGGGATCCCATTGTTTTTAAAAACAAAATATGATTTAAAATAAAAGACATTACATAATTGGTGCGGAAAATACACATAAAATCATAAAAACATAAAATGAGACTACATCCTCGAATCGAATAACGCTCGGCCCCTTGACTCCATTCACCATCGATACACATCCTCTAAGCGTCACGAATCTTACCGCCTCTAACGCTTATTTTCCTGCACATAAAACAGAAAGGAATGAGCCTAATGCCCAGCAAGGAAAATCTAACACATAGTCATACACATAATTTCATAAGAAACATAAAGACTTAACATGATACATATAACATACACTTATTATAATGGCCATTATTACTTGGGGTCCCATAGACTAAACAAGCATATGCCCATGGAATTAGTGGGGTCCTACTAGCTAAGTAGGTCATATGCCCATAACCCATTTGGGGTCTTGTTAGCCATATGGGTCATATGCCCAAGCCTACAAACATACATACATATCATAACACATTTAATAACATAAAACATATAGATAACATAAGCACATAACATATTGATTCTAGCCTATTTTCCTTACCAAAGTTACCGGGATATGTGGACTGAGTTGGGACTTTTTGGAACACTCCTAAAACCATAAGAAAGAGTGAGTCTAAAGAAAGGAGATGAAATGAAAGAGATGGAACGACTAAACCATTTGAGAAACATGCTTACCGAACTTATGTGCTCAAGAACTTAGATTCCCTAACCAAAATGAAGATTAAGGTTAGAGATTGAGTAGAAGACTATGAGAAAGAAAATAACATAATACAGAAAGGAACTAGAGTTTTGGTTACCTCAAAGACTTGAAAGACCAATCTACACCTCCACTGAAATACTATAGAACTCACTTCCCAAAGTGTTTGATAAGCTTATGATGTTTAAGCTTATAGTTTTTCCCAAACCAGGTGTTTATACTCTCACACTCACTTAACACTAGCAGCTTCTGAACTTAGAGCAAATGGTGAATAATGGCTGGGTACTAGGTCCTATTTATAGAGTTTGGGAATGAAAATATCTTGATTTTACTTGAATAAAAATAATGGCTTTTTAGGTGAAAATCATTTGAATAATCGTTCAGCAGAGGCTGAAGACTCGTTCAAAAGATGCTGGACTGTTGAAGGAGTTTGAATGGCTGAAAGGAAATGAATTCAAAAACGTTTGAAAGCATACTGGAGGAGGCGATATATCGCCCCCTGTAGGCGATATATCGCCTGGGCCAGTATGCCCGAGGCGACCGTGCATCGTTTCGTGTTTTCCGCATTTACGTGCTGCGATATATCTCCCCCTATAGCTGCGATATATCAGCACACGCTGAATAATTAAACACGAAATTACACATTTTTAGCTAAGTTTGAATGGAGTAAACAGCCTTGACTAAGCCCTCAACGTATTCAAAGCTGCTGACTGACCCTATAACATTCAAACTTTACTCCTTATTAAATTTAATCCTCAAAAATACTTAATCCTTAATCATCATTCAGAACATGTGCTTAAAATCCTATTGGTTGATGTCTAAACCTTATAATATAATAAATATAATCCTTAATATCAGTCACATTAATCAAACCTTAGTTTATACTTAATATTCTTAAACTATAGATTAAACTTAGAAAATCTATAAGTATTACTATGAGTGTCCAAATAATTCCTAGTCTGAACCAAAAATCCATGGTAACAAAGATAACACTAAACATACTATAATACTACTAAACAATTAGCTAAGTAAAGTTCTTGGACTCTACATTCCCTTTCCCCTTACATGCACCACAGAGCATCTGTGAGCCGAGGCTCAGCAAGAAAACTTAAACATGATAATAAGCAGTTAACAACATATTACAGAACGATAAGTAGCATGCCTAGCAGTAATAACCCTACTCATGCATGCATTCTATTCAGACTAGTGACTACAGTTTCATACCGGGGCTCGTTGCCCTAGGATATGGGACTATAGATTCACCCCGAGGCCCATTTGCCATATCCTCTGTATAACAAGCCTTAGAGCAGGTCCAGCATACGTGGCGCTTTATTTTCCAAACAACCATAGGGTCGGTCAAGCATATATCACGCTCCTGATTAGGCCTAGCCATATTGGCCTGCGCTCCACGCGTTATTGCCACCCTTGACTTATAAGTCAATGCTTTCGACCAGCGCTCAACGCGCTACTACCGCCCTTAACTTATAAGTCAATGCTTTCAATCAGATAATGCAAACAAGCATACATCATCTAACAATTATCCAGATACAGAGCATTCAAGCATGCTTAATCAAATAATCACAGGCATAATCATAATCATGCTCATTCACAGGGGCCCAAGACCTAATCCTATCTACATTTAAAAATCGGCCCAAGCCCTAATCACACATATCATGTATTGGGTGTAGTTTTCTTACCTCTGGTCCAAGCACAAGTTAATTAACAACGACCCCCAAGCACGATCCTGTCCTAAGCCCTAGCGATACCCTAGTCACAACCATAATAAACTATATCCATCAATATCGAGTAAATAAAGGCTTCCATACCGAGTCCTAGCCTTTGGGACATTGAATTCTACTAAATTGGGTAATAGAACCCTTCCTGATCCCTTAGGTTTAAGTCCTCGCACTCACAAACCTCTTATGGCTAATTTTCCCAACTAGTGTCGCAGCGCACCCCTGAAGGGTCGCAACGCGCCTCAAGTTAGAGAGCCCCCAGCCTATAATCCCAGGGACACGTGCCACGGCACCAAGACGATTCAGGGAACTACCCTGGCCTCTAGGTTCATGCAAGTTGCGGTGCTCCAAGAATAGTGTCGCAGCGCAACCCCACGAACCCAGTTTTTCAACATTTTTGTCCAAGCCAAAATCCTACAAATTTACCCCAAAGCGGTACCAAACCCATAATTGAGTCCCAAAACCTCAATACTACACTCTGAGCAACACAAATACCCAAAAATTTAAGCAAAAATCTCCTCACAAGTCAAACTTAAATCCTTGAGTTCAAAACTCAAATACACTCTAAAAACCAAACTAGAATTTAATCAAAACAGGGTTTAAAGCTTACCTCAACTGTGAATTATGACCTCCTAGCTGCACCTAATCCAGTCCTAGCCTCAAGCTTTCAATTTAATACCAATTATTTCAAAATTCAATGATTTTGAACAAAGCAGGTGGGAGAGAAAGAGAGAACCGAGAGAGAGAGAGAGAGAGAGAGAGAGAGAGAAAAGAGTTGAGTGTTTCCTGAGTGTTTCTTTGGGTTTTCTGGGTACTTCTGAGGTTTCTGATAAGCTAAGTCTATCCAAGGGCATGAAAGGACTAAAATGTCCCTAGGTCCAAACTTTCCTCTCAAGGCCCACTAAGGGCATAACCGTCTTTGGCCACACTTCCCACTAATCACAATTAATGCCTCATGATTTCCTGTTAGTTTCAATATCCTCAAATAATCACCAAATAATCTTCCATTACCCGATAAACCCTGGTAATGTACTAAATTACTGATAACTCTACAAAATAGAGTTATTTTATCACATTTTATATGCTAATTGTTGCTTAGTTCTTAAGATTTTTAAGTACTTTATTAAGTTTTAAAGTTATTTTTAATTTATTAGGTTTATTTTAATTTAATAGATTTTGGTATGTTTTTATAGTTATTTTATTGTAATATGTTGTAGTTTAATTATTTGAATTAGTGCTGTGTGATTAGTGGTCAAAAATGCACATTTATTGATCTTAAATATCAAATTAAATGAGTCTTAATTAATATTTTCAAGAAATTAATGGAATAAATTTTACAATTGAAAATATTTAGTTTAGATTTAATTTGATTTATTTTTGCATGAATTATGTTGCATTTTGGTACTTTGAAAAGAAGAGAAAAGAAAAGAATTAAAGCTGAAAAGAGAATTGGGAAATTGACATTTTTGAAAATCAAAAGCCCAAAGGATTTATGATATTTTTTTAAAGGAGAGGTCCATGCCCAGCCAGCCCAGGCCTGCGCCTGCCTCAGCCACCCTAGCTGTAAAGACCCGACTAATTTAAAGACCTCGGACATTTAAAACTACTAAGACACAACTACTATCTTTTGGATATATACATAAAATAATCAAAACTTTATTATAGAAAATCCGAAAGTACAGGATTCCATTGTTTATACATAAAAATAATAAAGAGAACAAAATCTTTATTTAAATGTTCAAAGTACTAAGTGCGGAAATCATAAAGACATAATTAACATACTCAAAATATCAACTTCATCCTCAATCGATCCCATTGGTTCATTCTTTTAGTTCCTCGCCCAATACACATGCCAAAGCCACCTCAGATTTGTCGCGCCTTCCATGTTCATTTTCCTACACAATCTAAATAAAAAGAAATGAGCCTAATGCCCAGTAAAGAAAAACTACTAATACATAAAACATAAAATGGACTACAATATTAATTGCCATTAACTCATTATCATAGTATGTGATAAAAACCGCTATAGTCATCTTAACTACTATTTTAGAGGTAGGTTTAAACACAACTATAGTCTATGATAACGATAAAAACCTTGGGATTTTCTATCTAAGCAACCATATTTCCCAAGTGACTATAAACATAAAAACAAAGAACATACATACAAACATTTAGCACATAAAATCTAACTTATTTTCCTTTCCAAACCAGGATATTGGAGACAAGTGCAGGATTGGAAACTCCTAAAACCAAACATTAAAACCATAAGTTTCCGAGAGAAAAGAAAATGAAAAGAAGATCTAAACCATTGGAATAAAGACTTACCAAAATTCTTAAGTTTCAAGGAAATGGAGCGCCTAACCAAAAGTCATTATAACAAATTAGGATTGAACTGAAAGAAAAGAATAAGAAGAATAAAAGTAGATTGGATTTGAGGATTAAGAGTACCATAGATAGCTAGAGCTTTGATCTATACCTCAAACACCGAAATCACACTATAGCTTACTTCCCAAGTGTTTAGAAAAGCTTAGATTAGAAAGATTTTAACCCCAAAACTCTAGTGTTTCTCTCTAGAACAAAAATAGCAACTTGGAGGCTCTGAAAAGTGTTGGAAAGATGATGTAAATGATTGAGTGAACGGTCCTATTTATAGAGTTTAAGGAATGAAACTAACTCCCATAAAAATGAATAAAAATGGGATTTTCCGCTCAACAAATTATCAGAACTCGTCAAAATTGTTCAAGAATAATTCCAAGTTGTTGATGGCTGTTTCTAGCTTTGAATTCCACAGAGTTTCAAAAATGGCTATTGGAGCCGATATATCGCCCCTTATAGGGGATATATCACCTCCCCTGTTTTCACGAGGCTGAGTGGTTTTGTTCATGCAAAGTCGACGTGTTTTCTTCATTAGCATAGGCGATATATCGGCTCCTATAGCAGCGATATATCGGCTTACGCTTATGTACTAAACCATGTTTGTGCACATTTTAAGCACACTTACAGCTATTTAAACTACTTTGACTGAGTAATACAAGATCCTAGCATCTGAGGGAAGGTTCTAGACTTCCTAGGCTTATCCTTGATTATTTTTATTCATCTAAAATCCTTAATAAACATACATGTGACAAATGTCACATTCTTAGTTATTCTATTTAAATCTTAGGTTATAATAAATAATATTTCTATGACTAACTACATTAATTAAACCTTATGATAAAATTAATATTTCTAAACTATAGGCTAAACTTATAAAATTCATAACTAGCTCTACGAGTTTCCAAATAATTCTCGGCTTGAACCAATATCACAAAAATTAAAATACTACAACATAAGATACTACTATGTAACTAAGTAAAATTCTGAGGTACCACAATTCTCCACTACTTAAAAGAATTTCGTCCTTGAAATTTACTTACCATACAATTTTGGATATCGTGCTTGGATGTCTTCCTCCAATTCCCATGTTGCCTCCCGTTCTGTGCTATTACTCCATAAGACCTTGACTATCGGAATACTCTTCGATCGTAATTCCTTCACCCCCTTCTCCAGGATGCGAACCGGTCGTTCCTCATAACTTAGGTCTTTCTGGAGTGCTAACGTATCGCACCTAAGAACGTGGGACGGGTCTGACACATATCTATGCAGCATCAAGATGTGAAACACATTGTGATTGTCTGCTAGATCTAGCAGTAGGGCTAATATATATGTTACCGGTCCCACCTTGTCTAATATCTCAAAGGGACCTATGTATCGAGGACTAAGTTTACCTTTCTTCCCGAACTGCTTCACTCATTTCATTGGAGATATCCTTAAGAAGACATGATCTCCAACCTTGAATTCCACATCTTGTCGCTTGGCATCCGCATAACTCTTTTGTCGACTCTGAGTAGCGAGCAAACGCTTTCTAATTAGTTCCACTGCGTCTTGAGCCTCTTTAACAGCATCGGGTCCAAGTAGTTGTCTTTCTCCTTCCTCGTCCCAATGTAACGGCAACTGACATTTCCTTCCATAAAGTAGCTCATAGGGCGCCATAGCGATCGTTTCCTGGTAGCTATTATTGTAGGAAAATTATATAAGTGGAAAACACTTACTCCATGATCCTCCGAAGTCTAGTACACAAGCGCGCAACATATCTTCTAAAATTTGTATGGTACGCTCAGACTATCCATCAGTCTGAGGATGAAATGTCACACTGAGACTTAGCTTGGTACTCATGGCTTGCTGCAAGCTTCCCCAAAATCTCGATGTGAACACTGAACCTCTGTCGAATACTACGGTCTTAGGGATTTCACAAACATAGATGTCTGCGTACTGGTCCACAGTGTACGTAGTCTTGACAAGCAGGAAGTGAGTTGACTTTGTGAGTCTATCCACCACAACCCAAGTCGAGTTGTGCTGCTTGCTTGACCGTGGTAGTCCTATCACGAAGTCCATGGCTATATTCTTCCCACTTCCATTCCGGAATACTAAGTGGTTGCAATAAGGTTGCGGGTCGCTAATGTTCTGTCTTTACTTGCTGGCATGTTAGGCATTTGGACACATACTCTGCTACATCTTTCTTCATTCCTGGCCACCGATATAATGCCTTAAGGTCGTGAGCCATCTTGGTAGACTCTGGGTGAACTGAGTATGGGGTAGTGTGTGCCTCCTCCAATATCTTCATATTAATCCCATGGTCATTGTAATGCCCCAATTTTTTGAAGCATTAACTTGACAATTACCATAATTAAGGTTTAAAATAAAAATATTTTTTTATTTATAAAATCGTTCGTAAACACCACTCAAACATTAAAAAGAATGAAACTCCGGAGTTTTGTGGTTTTCATAAATAAAATACAATAAACAACTTAAAATCCAATCCATAACACTAAAACATCATTCCAAAATAAATGCTTAGTAAATTTCCAATGTAGGCCTAATCCCCTATGATCATTAAATCCTTGACATGTACGCCCTCTGCCAAAGCTCTCCAACTTATTGTGTTGTGACCACCTCTTTGCCTTTACCTGTAGCATAGAGTACCCATGAGCTAAAGCCCAGCAAGAAGAGTTATGTAGGACACAACCCCATAACCTTAACCGAGAACTTAATTTATAAAATAACAATATCAATAATTTAACATATATCATAACTCATAAAAGAAAACATAGTCCAAATTGGGTTGGACAAGAATCGTATAACGTAAGCATGCATTTTCGTAACGTATACATGCATTTTAAACGTAAGCATGTCAAATAGTTATCACATACACATACACCAAACATAACCATAATTCACATAAGCTCATTAAACATAACATTCACTAACATAATTATGCATTAACAGAAAAAATAACTCATAAATAGTTTCTACCATAGAGTATGACAAACGTACACCCTGCATGCAAGTGTCCACTCTTCTTACTCAAATGCAGCAGCGATCCACACACACCCTAACACGTCTCTTCAAGTATCATCGGTGAGCCTAAACATAACATATAACATTAAGGCTTTAAAACCCTCAACCAAGCAAAACCATAATTAAACCCACTAAAATTCTTTTTGAAACTAATTCATTACAATAATACTTAAGAAAGTCTTTAAAAACCCTTCTCCATATAGTCCTAACAATTACCAACTTATATCCAAAAGTACATACAAAGTCCCTCAAAATCACGTTTCTGGGCAACTGGCGCGGTCGCGCTCACAGAGCGCCAGGCCAATCTAGCTGAGTAGCGTGGTCATGACAGGGTTGGGCACTATCGCGTTAGGCCTCTACTTTCAGAGTTCGCAGTGCGATTTCTAAACCTGAAAATCAAACCTAATCGTAAAATCTCGAATCCAAACCCCCAAAACAGGTATCCTAACATGTTTCTAACCCCATGAATCCAAATATTAACATACCTAAACCTATATTAAACATTCATCAACCAAAAAACAATAACAACAGTCTTAGATCTTCCAAAACTTAGATTTGACAAAACATTAAACAGTAAAGTTTGAATACTTACAGATAAAATCCAGCCACAAGACTCTGATATATGCCGCCTATGGAATTCCTAGTCCTTCAATAGCCCAGATTGTTGATCTCCTTCAACCTCAAGTCTTCAAAAACCTCAGATCAAGAACGAGAGATTGTTCTTAGTCTGTTCATCTTTAGCCTATCGTAAAACTAGAGTCTGAAGAAAAATACGACATATAAACCTATTTCACTTTTTACCTAATTATTTAATCTGACTTAATTCATATAAAAACCAAATGACATTTATGTCCCCTACCTCAAATTAATCCTTAATTATCACTTAAGACCCTTATTGTAATTTCCATCCAAAACTAATAGCTTAAACTTTTAATAATTACACTTTCTATCATAAAGCCCATAATTCTACTTGGACCCCCAATACACAACTTCTATTACACTTTGGCCCCTGACACTTGAGGAATCTAACGTGTGTGGATTGCTTGACAAAATACATAAATAAATGTACATCATAAATCATGCAGATCATAATTCACATAATTAAACATATAATGTCATAAAATTTATGTAGAGTCCAAGAACTTTACTTAGCTAGTTAGATAGTAGTATTATAGTATTTATAGCATTATCTTTATGACTGTGGATTTTTAGTTCAGACCGGGAATTATTTGGACACTCATAGTAGTACTTGTAGATTTTCTAAGTTTAACCTATAGTTTAAGAATATTAATGTTAACCTAAGGTTTGATTATATGACTGATATTAAGGATAATATTTATTATACTATAAGGTTTAGATAAGGACCAATAGGATTTTAAGCACATGTTATGTATGGATGATTAAGGATTAAGTATTTTGAGAATTAAATTTAATAAGGGTAAAAGTTTGAATGCTATAAGGTCAGTCAGCAGCTTTGAAAACGTTGAGGGCTTAGTCAAGGTTGTTTACTCCATTCAAACTTAGCTAAAAATGTGTAATTTCGTGTTTAATTAATCAGCATGTGCTGATATATCGCAGCTATAGGGGGCGATATATCGCAGCACGTAGATACGGAAAACACGAGACGATGCACGACAACCTCGGGCATACTGGCCCAGGCGATATATCGCCTACAGGGGGCGATATATCGCCTCCTTCAGTATATTTTGAAAAGTTTTGAATTCTTTTTCCATTCAGCCATTCAACCTCTTGATAAGTCCAGCACCTTTTTGAACGAGTCTTCAGCCTCTGCTGAACGATTATTCAAATTATTTTCACCTAAAAAGCCATTATTTTTATTCAAGTAAAATTAAGATCCTTTCATTCCTAAACTCTATAAATAGGACCTAGTACCCAGCCATTATTCACCTTTTGCTCTAAGTTCAGAGGCTGCTAGTGCTAAGTGAGTGTGAGAGTGTAAACACCTGGGTTGGGAAATCATAAGCTTGATCATCATAATCTTATCAAACACTTTGGGAAGTAAGGCTCTACAGTATTTCGGTTCGAGGTTTAGATTGGTCTACAAGTCTTCGAGGTATTTCTATACCCTAGTTCATTGGTATTATGTTATTTTAAGTTCTCATAGTCTTCTACTCAGCCCACTAACCTTAATCTTTATTTTGGTTAGGAAATCTAAGAACTTGCACATAAGTTTTTGGTAAGTATGTTTCTCAAAGGTTTAGTCATTCCATTCCTTTCATTTCTCTTTTTCTTCTATAGACTCACCCTTTCATAATGGTTATTAGGAGTGTTCCAAAGTCTCAACGCTGTCCTCTTATCCCAGTATCTTTGGTAAGGAAAATAGGATAGAATCTATATGTTATATGCTTATGTTATCTTATGTTTTATGCTATGAAATATGTTATAAAATATGTTATGAATATGTATGTTTGTAGGCTTGGGAATATGACCTATATGACTAACAAGACCCCAAATAGATTATGGGCATATGACCTACTTAGCTAGTAGGACCCCACTAATCTCATGGGCATATGACTTGTTTAGTCTATGGGACCCCAAGTAATAATGGCCATTATAGTATGTGTATGATAAAGTGTTATGTTAAGTTTTTATGTTTCTTATGAAATTATGTATATGAACTATGTGTTAGATTTTTCCTTGCTGGGCATTAGGCTCATTCCTTTTTGTTTATATGTGCAGGAAAATAGCTATAGTGGCGGTAAGATTCATGGATGCTTGGGAGAATGTGTATCGGTGGTGAATGGAGTCAAGGAGTCGAGAGTTCGATTTTCGAGGATGTAGTCTTGTTTTATGGTTTTACATGTATTTTTCCGCACTTATTATGTAACTCCTTTTATTTTAAATTATGTTTTGTTTTTAAGACAATGGGATCCCATATCCTACTTGATATTTTATGAAAGTAACTCTTATTTCTACAAGTTTCCAATAAAGTTATGGTATTTTCGCAAATGTATTAAGTTATGGTATGTATAGTTTCGTTAATGGTCCAAAAGTCTAGAGAAGTGGGTCATTACAATTTACCATAATACCCATACTAATAAAAGCGGACATTACAGACATTCGGCATGCACACCCGACCCTTATATTTCAAGAACCCATGTCCTGATATAGAGAACTCTGTATTCTTGCCTTTTTTTACTGTAACTACATGTGATAATAGCATGTCATCATGCCCTTGCCCAATTCGTATATCCTCTAGTAAACTTGACTGGATGGACAAGTTAGCAAGTTGACTCATGACTATTTCTTTCCCAGCATTAATCAGCTCTTTCTGTAGTGACTTCTCAATTCTGGATAATGTTGGCACACTTCCATAATTCTTCCGACTTAATGCATCTGCAACTACATTTGCTTTTCCTGAGTGGTATATGATTTCAAAGTCGTAGTCCTTTACTAGTTCCAACCACCTGCGCTGCCTCATGTTGAGCTCCTTTTGCGTGAAGAAATATTTTAAACTTTTGTGGTCCTTATAAATCTCACATCGTTCTCGATATAAATATGGTGTGATGGATAGCATTGCTCATATTCTTTCAGTTGTCTTGAGGCGTAGGCTATCACCTTGTCATTTTGCATTAGCACGCAGTCCAACCCTTGCTTGGATGCATCGCAGAATACTACAAACTTGTCGTTGGGTGTCGGTACGCAAAGCACTAGTGCTGATCACAATTTATCTTTGAGCAACTGGAAGCTTTCCTGACATTTATCCATCCAGTTTAACTTCTGATGTTTCCGGGTCAGGTTGGTAAGCGGAGTGGCTATCTTAGAAAAACCTTCCACAAACCTTTGTAATAGCCTGCCAGCCTGATAAAACTTCTAACCTCTGACGCATTCTTAGGTCTTGGCCAATCCTTTATAGCCTCTACCTTAGTTGGGTCTACTGCGACTCTGTCCTTGGATACTATGTGCCCGAGGAACGCCACTTGTGATAGCCAAAATTTGCATTTCTTGAACTTAGCATAAAGTTGGTGCTCGTTCAGTCGCAACATGGTCAGTCTTAAGTGTTCCTCGTGCTCGACTTCGTCCTTGGAGTACACCAATATATTGTTAATGAACACCATGGTGAATTTTTCTAAGTAATCCTTGAAAACTCGGTTCATTAAGTCCATAAATGCAGCTAGAGCGTTGGTAAGACCGAAAGACATAACTAGGAACTCGTAATGTCTGTATCAAGTCCTAAAAGTCGTCTTTGGTATATCTTATTCCTTTACCTTGAGCTGATGATAACTGGATCGTAGATCAATCTTTGAAAATACAATCGCTCCTTGGAGTTGATCAAATAAGTCATCGATCCAGAGTAGTGGGTACTTGTTCTTAATTGTTACCTTGTTCAGCTCACGGTAATCAATATACATCTGCACGCTTCCATCCTTCTTCTTCACATGGCGAATGGCTTGGTCTGATAAATCCCAAGTCTAAGAGCTCTTGTAACTATGTTTTCAAATCCTTGAGTTTGATAGGTGCAATCCGGTATGGTGCCTTTGAGACAGGCTCGGTTCCCGGTACTAGTTCAATTGTGAAGTCAATTTCTCGGTGAGGGGGTAACCCTGGTAAGTCATCAGGAAATATCTCTCAAATTCCTTTATAATGTGGACGTCTCCAACCTTTAGTGGTGTTTTCTGTGCAACATCTGTGACGCTTGCTAAGAATGTGTGACATCCTTTCTCTATCATCCTCTGGGCTTTGAGAGATGAGATAAGCGGTGTCCGTAGACCTGAAACTTGCCCATAAAACACAGTTTCTGACCCTCGGGGTTTCGAACATCACTTGTTTGCGTCGACAGTCGATGGTTGTGCCATGTCTTGCTAGCCAGTCCATGCCCAGTATTGATTTTTTGTTGTTTCATTAGGTTGATTCACACTAAATACTTTGAAATTATATTTTTTTGATAAGTGAAGAAAAAACCTATCTTTTTAGAAATAATTTGTGCTTAAATTATAAATCTATTTGGAAAAATGATAGTTTGATTTATTTTAACTATCACTAAAACTTGGGAATCAATATACTAATAAATATTATTAAACATACATTTTGTGGATTCTAGTATCTTAATAATCTTTCTTTTACAACTTATTTACAAATCATAATTGTTTTATTTTTCTTCTCTTAAATAGCTTTATTTTCAATCTTTTATTTTATTTTCTTGACATTAAATCTTATCAATTTTTGAACCTAGGTTAGAATTTATTTAATTTTGGTTTAAAATAGTTTCTTTTTTATTTTAGTCAATTCCTTTGGGTTCGACCTCGTGCTTACACGAACACCATACTTCATTATTGATTCGTGCGCCTGCGAACTATAAATATTTAAAGCGTACCAACTCTTAGGTCCATCAATTACCAAAATACCCCTAGTCTCACCCCAAGCCGGTTATTTGACCCCGTTATGACTAAACTGCTAACTTTCTCCCTAGGATTGCTTCATGCTGAATAACCCAAATATATCCACATAATAATGTAGTCTCAATCAATATGCACATATATATACAATATATGTCATCAACGGGTCAAAATCACAAA
The DNA here is from genome assembly GCF_963169125.1 of Humulus lupulus. NCBI lineage: Eukaryota > Viridiplantae > Streptophyta > Magnoliopsida > Rosales > Cannabaceae > Humulus > Humulus lupulus. The sequence continues at coordinate 35,811,547 of NC_084796.1, read as the reverse complement.
AATGCCCTTCTAATAAGAAACGGGCCCACATGCATGCTTAATACACCTAAACATGCAAATACAGTCATATTATAATATAACTCACATAATTCATATAATCACATAATAATTCAATTAGTGCCCTCCTTACCCCCTAATCAAGGCACTAAGCCTTATTAGGGAAATTGGGACGTTACATCAATGATCTAGGGCTTGGGTTTGGATGCAAGGTTTAAGGTAAAATGTTGCTTTTATGGTTTAGTCTTCAAGCTCATTCTCTTCTTGTTCTTTTGATGGTTATTGGAGAGACATGGTTCTTATGGCTAGGGTTCTAAATTTGTAAGGTGGTGGTGCTTCATAGTGGTTCGGCCTTCACATCAACTTAAGGTATTTTTATTTATTTTGAAGGTTGTTTAGTGTTGGTATTAGGTTTTGATTTATGGAATAAAGCTACGTGTTGCATGGCTCATGCAAATAGGTTTTTGGCGTGTAACTTAGTTATTTATGGATGATAATGTCTAAAAAAGGTTATTGTTATTTTATGGATAGACTTTGATCATTAAACGGGATCACCTTCTTCTTTTTCAAAGACTTCACATAAGCGCCAAGGTAAGGAGCTTAAACATGTTATCTTAATTGCTAATGTTTATGGAATGCGTGTTGTATGCTAAATGTTTCAGGGCGTGTACTTGGGAAGGTAAAAGGTGGACAAAGGTAGCCACAGTTTTGACCAAAGTGGTCGCAAAGAGGACCAAAGTGCTTTTTCATAGTATCTCTCTCATTTACATGCGTAGTGCAAGCATAGGTTTTTTGTATGATGATTATATGTCTTGTTATGGTATGAGATTATGGTTTGCTTGTAAGGTTTCCTTATATGTTTATTGTTTAGTTTGATTCTCCTTACTGGGCTTTAGCTCACCCCTTTTTTTCCTTTTCACAGGCAATAATTGAATATGTGATGACATGGAGGGTCGGGGACTGTTCCAAGAAGGTGTATGTACTCTGTGAGGGGACCCATGGACGACGATCCTAGAACACCGTAGAAAATTTTTTGTTTTATGAAATAAATCTTATGATATTTATATTGGGACCTATTTTATTATATTTCATGTTTTAGCATTATTTTTGGAAACTCGAATCCGAATTATTTATAAAGTTTAATTTTCTTTAGCATTTGAAATTTTATTTGAAGAATATTTCCTAGTTAAAATTAGGGTGCTACACCTTTGCGCATGTTGCTAAACTCAACATCATCTGTTATCTATTCTTTCTTGCTGCAAATAGGGGTTGGCCACTGCACCAACTAGATATTAAGAATGTTTTCTTGAATGGTGATCTTGAAGACGAAGTCTACATGGATATTTAACCAGGCTTTGAGAATTCATCCAACTAGGACAAAGTATGCAGACTCAAAAAATCTATGTATGGCCTTAAGCAATCACCACGGGAATGGTTTGGTAAATTCACTAAATCAATCATTCAGAATGGCTATACTCAATGACCTCTATAAAAATAATTTTGAATATTTTAGCAATGTGGTGAGAACCGGTTGCTGTAACACCCTACTACTCAGGGATTGTCATTTGACCATAACCGTGTAACTAAATGTGATTAATGGTTTAGGGTTAAAATTTTTGGTCAAAGGTACCATCGTTTCATTAAAACGTTTACCTCATACATGGGATCCCAAAATACATTTAAAAGGTTAATTGCAAGGGAAAAGTTTTAACCAGCCATCCTAAGTGGCAAAATAGGGTTTGACCCTAGTTCCTCTTTAAACCCTCGGTCGTGGTGGTCGAGCAGCCGCATATGTACACATCGTCATCTAAGCTCTCCAACTCAAGGATGGTCCAGCTTTCTTTTCCCTTTACCTGCACCATATAGCACCCGTGAGCTAAGGCTCAGCAAGAAAACTTAAACATGCTCATAAGCAGTTAATAACATATATCCAAATCATAATAAGCATGCCTAGCAGTAATAACCCTACTTATGCATGCATACCATTCATATAAATGACTACAGCGTCATATGGGCCATGGGCCAATAGCCCAAGATAAATGATCAATAAATCATACGGGGCCCAATGCCCAAAATACATGATTATGGAATCATACTGGGGCTCAGTGCCCTAATACATGATTAATAAATCATATTGGCTCAGTGCCCTATTGTTATATCCAAAAATTGGAGATCAAGGACGTGGCAATAAATGTGACAAGTAGCAGTGCATGGTCAGTAAAAGACACGTTAATAGTCAATAAATACATTGACTCCTCAGAGTTCTGATGAAGTGACCCGGTAGACTGACGAAGAATTTGGACTGCTTGAAAGATGTGGTCAGTACAAGTGCACCTTGATGCTAGGAGGCTAAGGAAAATGCATCCTAGGAGAGCTAAGGGGAGTGTATCCTAGGAGGGCCAAGAGAGTGATCCTAGGAGAGCTAAGGAGTTGCATCCGAGGAGAACTCAAGAAGGTAGTCCTAGGAGACCCCAAGGAGGATGTGGTCCTAAGAGACCCCAAGAGGGTGGTCCTAGGAGACCCCAAGGATTTGGTCCGAGGAGAAGTCCAAGGAGGTTGCCTCGGACCTATCCGAGGTGAGATGCCAAGGAGGTTGCCTCGGACCTATCCGAGGTAAGATGCCAAGGAGGTGAGGTGAGATGCCAAGGATCACCTTGGTCCGAGGAGAAGCCAAGGAGATTGGTTCGAGGAGAAACATGGCATGCTAGAGGAGAGTGCCATGTTAGAGGAGAGAAGTGCATGTCCACCATGCACAAGTCCTACCACCATGCACGTTCGACCAGCACTTGCATGGGTAGTCAGTAGGAGGTGGATCAACTAGCTAGAGGAGACTAAGTCAAGGTTCCCAGAAACAGCTTCAACAACATACGCGGGAATCTCTCATTCTTCCCACAAATGGGGGGTTTGTTACATTTCAAATTTTGAATATTTCTTGTAATATAAATATAAGATGAATAATAAAATATCCCTATCGAAAGGGGATATCAGTTGAGGATCCTAGGCCTATAAATAGAGGGCTTATGGGATGAGAGAAGGGCGTCTAATGCTTCTTCTTTCTAGAGAGAGAAAATTGGGTCTGAGTATTCTAGAGAGAGAAAGTGCTGAAATAAGAGAGAATTCTTGTATTTTTGCAATCTGTACTGAAGAAACTCAGTTGGCTCAGTCCATCTGATCTTGAGTACGGGTCTATAAATCACAACTCTAAGTGGATTAGGCTAATATCGACAATCGGGGCTGAACCACTATAAAAATCTCCTGTGTTATTTACTTTTCTTGTTTAAACCGTCTGTGTCGTTTTTATTTCTCTTGAAGGCTTGTCGTATTTGACGTTCTCATGTCGTTGGCTAAAAACGCAGTCAACACCTATGATATGGGACTAATGAGTCATCACAGGGCCCTTTGCCTTGTCCTCTTTATAACCAGCCTTGAAGCTTGCCCATTGTACCTAGCGCTGAGTTTTCCATAACCAATGGGTCGGTCAAGCGTATGTCACGCTCCTAATTAGGCATAACCATACCGACTGGCACTCAGCACGCTATTTCCGTCCTTGAATCATAATTCAATGCTTTTCGACCAGCACTCAGCGTGCTAAAGCCATCCTTGACTAATAAGTCAATGCTTTACGACCGAGACTCAATGTGCTAAGGTCGTCCTTGACTAACAAGTCAATGCTTTACGACCAGCACTCAGTGTGTTAAGACTGTCCTTGACTAATAAGTCAATGTTTTATGACCAGCACTCAACGTGCTAAGGCCATCCTTGACCAATAAGTCAATGCTGGGGCCCAACCCTAGAATATGGGACTAATAAGTCACCCCGGGGCCCATTGCCCTATCCTCTATATAACCAGCCTTGGAGCTGACCCAGCGTATGTGGCACTGAGTTTTCCATGACCATTGGGTTGGACAAGCGTATGATGCGCTCCTCGTTAGCCTAACCAAAATGACCAGCGCTCAGCGCGCTATTGTCATCCTTGACTCATAAGTCAAGCCTTTCTCAATGAGATAATGCAGACAGAGATATATCATATATCAGATATCCAAATACAAACCATTCAACATGCTTAATCAATAATCATAAGCATAATCATAATCATGCACATTCTTAGAAGTTCATACTCTATTCATATTCCTGTTCAATAATTCGGGCCAAGCCATAATCACATGTATCACATACTGGGTGCAGTTTTCTTACCTTTGGCCCAAGTACAGGTTACAAATGAACAACCCTCGAGCACGATCCAAGTTCCGAGCCCCTAGAGATAACCCAATCACAACCATAATATAGAATCTTGTCAATAACGAGCAAATAAAGGCTTCCAGACTGAGTCCTAGCCTCTAGGACGTCGAATCCTACTAAACCGGGATGCAGGAACGATCCCGAGCCCTTAGGTTTGAGTTCCCATCACTAAAATCCTAAGGTGGCCAAAATTGCCCAGGCGGGCCGCGGCGTGCCTCCCAGACAGAGAAACCCCCTGTCTGAAAATGAAGACACGAGTTGTGGCTTGCCCTAGAGAGTCGCGGCGCGCCTCCTAACCAGAACCCCTTCTAAGCCCTGGGTTCACACGGGTCATGACGCCCAAGAACAGGGCCGTGGCACGACCCCATGAACCCATAATTCCCCTGTTTTCCTCAGCCAATTTCACCCAAAATCAAACCCAATAGAATCCCAAACTCATAATTAAATCCACCAAACATTATCAACACATAAACACCATCAAAACCCAAGTTTATCTTACTCAAAAACCTCCACCAAATCACTAATTCAAATCAAAACTCAAGAAACTCAAGGAAACCAAAACTCACAAATTCAAAGCTTAATTTACCTCTGATTAGGATGTTTTCTAGCTAAATCCTCCATCTATCAAGCTTCTAATCTTCCCTAGAATCGTTATAACTTTAACCTTGCTTGAATCCGAGTCCTAAAACTCGAGTTTCCTTCGAAAATGCTCACGAACGCCAAAAAGAGAACGGGAGAGAGAGAGAGAGAGAGAGAGAGAACTGAACGTTCTTTTTACTTATTCTGATAGGTTACTTCAAGCTTAAGTAACCTTAAGCGAATCCCAATGCTCGGGGTACCCAAAAATGTCCCCAGGGGTAAAATAGTCAAAATTCCTAGAATTCCATCCTAATCTCACTAACTCCAAATATATCATCAAATATTTATTCTCATTACCCAATAACCTAGTAATGTACTAAATACCCAATATATCCCTTGACTCACTCCGAGTCAAGTATGAGTCCCGTTGTGACTTTCTCACTAGCTTACTCCCTAGGATCGCCTCGTGTCGAGTAACCCAAATATATCCACATAATGATATGGTCCCACACATATATGTCAAATATACCCATAATAGGCCAAATTACGAAAATTGCCCATTTTAATCAGAAATGGACCCACATGCATATTTAATACACCTAAACATGCATATCAAGTCATATTATAATATAACTCACATAATCATATAATGATGCACATATATATCACATAATCACGTAATTTCCATAATTTTCCATCTTGGTCCCCTAATCAATTTCCTAAGCCTTATTAGGTAATTTGGGACGTTACAATTACCACTATCAATTTTAACTGCCATGGCAAGTACTCGAGTGAATTGTAATTGTTACTTCTAGATCTGAAAAAAAAAAAAAGATCAAAATATAACCACTAAAGAAGAAGAAGAAGGTGGTAACCGATTACCCCTATCAAACCAACAACTAAATGGTTATAAAGACAAGTCTAGAGATAAAAAATTAGTTTTGAAAAGAAAAAAAAACACATCTAAGAAGTAGTAGAAGAAGAAAAATGTGGTAACCGGTTACCTCTTTCAAAATAACAACTAGTTGATAAATGATTACTAAGCCAAACCTAAAAAAACCCGAAAAAGAAAAAATTGATATGAGAATAAGAAGAAGAAGGTGGTAATTAGTTACCCTCGTCAAAATAACTATTAAATGGTAATTGATTACTTATTCAAATCTTTAAATAACAACTATATCTGAAAAGCAAAATTAGATATGAAAATAACCAAGAAGAAGTAGATTACAGAATGTAACTGTTTACATATGTAGTTTTAAAAAGAAAACTAGACCTGAAAAACAAAATTAGATTTAAAAACAACTGTGAAGAAGAAGATTGAATAATGTAACTAGTTATAGCTAGGCTCATAAAAAAATCAGATCTGAAAACAAAACCAAATCGTGCTAGTAACTGGTTACTTAGACAGACCTAGAAAAAAAAAAACAAGATCTGAAAAGAAAAAAAAAATCAGATCTGAAATAACCAAGAAGAAGAAGAAGAAGAAGGAGAAGACGAACCGGAGATGGCGTCGAAGGTGACCGGGGGTACGATGTCTGTTTTTTGTTGCCGGTGTGAGAGAGTTGTGAGAGAAAATAGTTTGCCACTACTTCTATGAGAAAAAATAGAGTGAGTGAAAGACACGTGAGTGAGAGAGGAAAGTAAGAGAGAAAATATATTTTTGTTTATGGTATTTTGTTTATAGTATTTTGTAAGAATCTCATATTTATATATATATATATATTTTTTTTTGCTGGAGTTAACATATTTTGTGGCATAAATTTTATGCCCATTGTTTTTTCCTATATTTTCCCTCATAATAATGGTGGAAATTAGATTGTGTGCCCAGTTTTATAGTGTGTTATTAGTTTTTACCCATGTTTCAACTTTTATATATTTTTACCCAGTTTTTTAATCAGTTTCCCCATAATACCCTTTTATATTATAAACTGAGTACTCTCCATTTTTTTCCCACGTTTCCCTCTCACCTTCATTCTATTTTCAAAGTTTTCGTTTACTATTCCTTTCTCTCTGCCGAGTGTCACGGGCTGACATTTTGACAGCGGAAATGCCCGTGCGGCACCTTGACTCCTCTGAGCCAAGGTCAGCCTTCCAACCATTCGAATAACAATGGGCACATTTTTCGCGCGACCGTGTGCCTCTGCACACTTCCGTCTCTCGAAACAACTCTCGCTGAGTCATGCTCTCAAGCATCTATGAGTGCAACCATGCATCAAGGCTATCTAGCCAAGACACTCACACTGTCCATAGGTTCTCACTATGGCAAGGCAAATCCCAACACCAATGCTCACCCAGACATTCGCAAGTCAAGGTAGCATGTGTGGCTAAGAGCCAACACCAAGCTGACGTGCCAACACCTCCCATCATGTCCCATTCGATACTATCCGATTAGCTCACGTCACAGACCAAGGACTCCCATACGTCCATGGTCCAATCCTCAAGGCACCATACCATCATGCATGTTGGCAGGCCCTCGAGACTGGCTGCCAGACTAGTAGCATACACTGGACCTCTGTCCTACTCAAGCATAGTGCACCCTCCAATGCTTGCATGCTAACAAGTCCCACGAATGACTTCCCGTGTCATCTCGTGTCGAGATTCGTGGCCATGGCGCACCACGACATCTCTCGAGGGTTTGGGCCACGTTCCATGCAAGCGGCATCCCGGCAAGCCAAGGGAACCGTACCCTTAAACCTCTGGCAGCACACTTCGACGCACTACCGGGGCGGCCCGGTAATGTCCATGAGTACTCCTACTCATGGAGACATATGAGTCCCCTCGTGGTCCTCATATGCCCGCCCTACTAGTCCTCCCAACTAGTAGTAGCTCACTTGACGCACCTGCGCCAGGGGGTGGTGGAGAGCTGACACCAGGTGCTCCCCCTACAAAGAGCCTTCTGAGCTTTTAGCCTTCTACCAGGAACATATATGATTTTCGCTTGGGAGACATATTTGGCTTCCAGCTCGTCAATTCTCCGAATCTCCCAAATCCGATCATACCATTGCGTTCATTGACCCTTCAATATGGAACCTACCAAGTCCTGTCCATTTCCGGGCAATATTGAAGATATTTACGAAAATGCCACTGCCGTACAAACTAGGCATCAGCATGCTCACCAGCTTGCACCCTCGCGTGCGCATCTGACCGAGCGCCATCCTAGCTTGTAACATGCCATCAAGGCCGGCATGTTACACTCTCCCACACTTCAATTGTCGATGCCCTCATCGACAGACCGCTGGCCAATCTTCCTGCCTCGACTCCTAAGCTCACTCCATGCTTCTTCCGAATCTTGAGTCTGCACTAGTCCCTCTACCACTGTAGAACCACCAACTTGGTGATGATCTCCCACGTCCACCCTTGGACTCGATCACGACCCCATGCCACCTTCACTATTCAGAATGCTCCCATGAAGTAGTGCCACTGCACTCGAATACTCCTTGCATACATGAACTCCTCTAAGTCCATCACGATGTCCCTCCAGTCAACCAAGCAGCCCTTGGAACACTGACCCCAAAGCCAACACATCTTTTGATTGTTGCTTTCCCGCCAATTTTCCAATGCCTACTCTCTTATTGACAAGGACAAAATTAAGGTGCACCCCTCAAGGTGAGGTTCGCAAACCAACCGTTCCCAACGGCACCTACGAAACATCCTTCCATTGAAGGCATGTCTCTCTTCAACGTGGCACACATGCCAACTATAGCCTTATGCAGTATCTAGTGCATCCTTGCACACAGACTTTGCAAAGTAGTCTCCCAGACTTTTGGCCCTCCGGCCTTACTGCATACCCAAGGCTTGATGCGAAATGGCCACTTCTGACCATAAGCATCACTGCTCCTCTGAGCTTCTACAATGTGGTCAATGATCTGACATCATTCGAAACCACTGCATTGCCTTCTGGCTCGTGCTCATGCTGACTCTCAGCATCGTGCCTCAAGTTCTGCCCCCAAATCAACCTTGCCTAACTCTATACGACATGTTGAATCTTGACAAACTTGACTGCACTTTACCTCACCCTTGAGGTCTGAAGTTGTCCCAATCCGCTATCTCCCTTCGGCATATGTTCTCTGAATCATTCGGCTTGTGTTCCCATAAACACGTGTCCCCATAAAACACTAAGCATGTCCCATAACATGCTTGCAAAACCTGCCCAATCTTGGTCTCAGCCTACGCCCATGCATATTGTCTATCTGCAGTTTCAATTGGTCACCTGACCTACTCGCATCAGTCATGCATGTCTTCGCACTGTACAACCCATCTGTTGTTGTGTTTCTCTCTAGATTCACACACCAAAACTGAACAAGTACCCTGACCCTTCGAACATATGAATTAGTGGGCTCCCCCACTTCAACTTGGGAATAACTTCTTTTCTCGAGGTGTACCTCTCAAGGTATAGCTCACAAGCTAACCGCTTTTCCCGTGCGGCCCCTCGTTCCATTTATCACTTTTGAAGATTATGTTGAACTAATGTCTCGGCCATTCTGACTCTTCGCCCCTCGACATATCTACGTTACCTTAGTACCTGAGTCTTGTTGACTTTCACCTTAGGCAAACGTTGCACTGATGTTACCTTAGTACCTGAGTCCTGACGACTTTCACCCTAGGTAACTGGCTCTGTCTTTGTCTCTGAGTCTCCTTGACTTTACATTCTGAACAACTAACGATCTCCATGATAACTCATCTCGATGCTTTTGTAATGGAACATCGGTCTGCTATTTGGATGTTTGAACCGTGAAGGTCTCTCCCCCACTTCAACTGTTGGCGTCCTCGACAACTTGCCCACACGCAAGAACGTCTGACCGCCCCAAGTCTTCATGCACACAACAAATCTAGAAGTGCCCCCCGTAGGATGTGACTCTCGAGTCAACTACTTCGTGTAGCACCACTGTCGATTCCCTTATGCATGCACTGTCCACATAGCTATCCAACTGCTCTATACTAGCATCTCGCCCCTCCGGGCAGCTTCTCTCGGCTTCTATGGTCACTAAGTCCCAATAGCAAGGCCCTCCGGCCCACATTTAAACCCAAGAACCATCTCTGCCTCCTTAAGCCTTCTTGTAGTTCTAAGTTTCCTTGACGCGGCTCTCCAGCGCTCTCGAAACCCTAGTACTATTCTGACCACTGCGCGCGGTCTACTCGGCCCTGCTGGCCTTTGATGCATATATTCCACAACATAGAATATCTTACAATGCTCTAGTGTTGCTCACACAAGCTAACATCTCTGTGAGCCAACACGTCCCACTCAATTGTCTCGGCGTCTCCCCTCCGGACTAGAACAAGTAAACATGCAAACACTTCCAAGTACGACTGCCCTCTGACGATCGCGGCCACGGCCACCTTGGTCTCCCTGTGATGCCATTTGGCACACAAGTAGCAACTGAGGCATTCCATGCTCAACTTTATCTAGTTCCCCAAAGCTGTCCACTCTCGACTTCTGTCGTGACTGACAAGCATCTGACGGCCACTATTATGCTCACTCACTATTGCGTACAAGTTCCCTTTTCAACAACAGCGCTCCACGCGACTTACACTGTCACTCAGGCAAACCTGAACTAGTGAACCAAGCATAAACCCTTGACCTCTCGATTAAACCTTGTCTCATGTCAATGAGTTCCAACTCTTTTGTAGCACCTCTCCACAATTGCACGTGGTTGTTGTCTTTCTAGCATCTCTGAACTTTGATTCGAAGCAACCATAACTTGTCCCCTCTCTAGGATGTCCAGTATTCCCACGAAGAAGAGCAACCAAGTCTCATCCCATCTCAGCCTACTGATCCTTTCTAGGTGACTAAAAGGCTCAACGACATCTGTCCAAGCATCCAGACCTCTATGGTCCTTCAGCACGCCTACATCCTTTCTAGGATGGGCCAACCAGGTTCACCCCAACTTGAGATGAACCTGGCTCTGATACCAACTGTCACGGGCTGACATTTTGACAGCGGAAATGCCCGTGCGGCACCTTGACTCCTCTGAGCCAAGGTCAGCCTTCCAACCATTCGAATAACAATGGGCACATTTTTCGCGCGACCGTGTGCCTCTGCACACTTCCGTCTCTCGAAACAACTCTCGCTGAGTCATGCTCTCAAGCATCTATGAGTGCAACCATGCATCAAGGCTATCTAGCCAAGACACTCACACTGTCCATAGGTTCTCACTATGGCAAGGCAAATCCCAACACCAATGCTCACCCAGACATTCGCAAGTCAAGGTAGCATGTGTGGCTAAGAGCCAACACCAAGCTGACGTGCCAACACCTCCCATCATGTCCCATTCGATACTATCCGATTAGCTCACGTCACAGACCAAGGACTCCCATACGTCCATGGTCCAATCCTCAAGGCACCATACCATCATGCATGTTGGCAGGCCCTCGAGACTGGCTGCCAGACTAGTAGCATACACTGGACCTCTGTCCTACTCAAGCATAGTGCACCCTCCAATGCTTGCATGCTAACAAGTCCCACGAATGACTTCCCGTGTCATCTCGTGTCGAGATTCGTGGCCATGGCGCACCACGACATCTCTCGAGGGTTTGGGCCACGTTCCATGCAAGCGGCATCCCGGCAAGCCAAGGGAACCGTACCCTTAAACCTCTGGCAGCACACTTCGACGCACTACCGGGGCGGCCCGGTAATGTCCATGAGTACTCCTACTCATGGAGACATATGAGTCCCCTCGTGGTCCTCATATGCCCGCCCTACTAGTCCTCCCAACTAGTAGTAGCTCACTTGACGCACCTGCGCCAGGGGGTGGTGGAGAGCTGACACCAGGTGCTCCCCCTACAAAGAGCCTTCTGAGCTTTTAGCCTTCTACCAGGAACATATATGATTTTCGCTTGGGAGACATATTTGGCTTCCAGCTCGTCAATTCTCCGAATCTCCCAAATCCGATCATACCATTGCGTTCATTGACCCTTCAATATGGAACCTACCAAGTCCCGTCCATTTCCGGGCAATATTGAAGATATTTACGAAAATGCCACTGCCGTACAAACTGGGCATCAGCATGCTCACCAGCTTGCACCCTCGCGTGCGCATCTGACCGAGCGCCATCCTAGCTTGTAACATGCCATCAAGGCCGGCATGTTACACCGAGCCCCCCCGATCACCATCTTCAACATTCCTCTGTCTCCAGCGCCAAAACTCACCCCCCATCCTAACTGCAACGCCAGAGCCGTCCTCTGTCTTGATTTTGTGGATCGTTTGAAGTTCTTCTCCAAGTTCAGAGCCGATCTTCCTTTTTCAAGTGATTGTTGAAGCTTGCTTCTTTTGAGGTATGTAATTGAGGTTTGTTTGATTCTTTGCTCCCCATTTGTTTGATGAAAGTTTCATTGATTTTTGTATGAATAATTTATGTTCTTATATAGTGTTTTTATTGTTTGTTTTGATGAAAGTCATCATTGTCTGAGGCCGTTCCCCCTGTGCAATTGATTTTTGAAGCTTGCTTTTCTTGAGGTATGCAAATGAGTTTTGTTTAATTCTTTGCACTCCATTTGTTTGATGAAAGTTCCATTAAATTTTTTCTGAATATTTTATGCTCTTATATAGTTTGAACCTAGTAGTGAGGTATGTAAAATAATTTTTTTAATATATTGAACTCTATTTGTTTGATGAAATTCCTCATTAATCATCAAATGAAAATTTTCCCTTCTTATCTAGTGTTTTCATTGCTTGTGTTTATTTTGATGAAAATACTCGTTGATGTTCATTTTTTTTCTTTAAATTTGTCTCTTGGTTTTGTATTATGTATATTCATTTATGTGTATGGGAATGTATAGGAGTCGTACTACTCATTGTTGAAGTTTACCCAAATCTAACATCACTTACTATAGGCAGTTGTCGGAGACTCAATGGAGAGTTACCTGACCTCCTACCATATCTACACAGCTTCATATTTTTCACTGTTCAGAGCTTGCTTCCTCACTCCCAGTGATGACAATTGTCACTAGTGTCAGAATTCACCAGTGTTAGATTGTGTGCCCAGTTTGTATTGGTATTTTGTTTCCCATAGAGTAGTCAGCATCTTTAGATAAACAAGACCAGTATATTGTCAACTTAAAGACAATGTAGGTAATGCATCCCAAAAATTGCTCAAACTCATGGCCTTTGTACTACTAAGATGATACTAAGAGTTATACACTCTTAGTTTTGAAAGTAAAATTATCTGGAAAAGTTCCAGGAAATGCACACCAGATACCATCTGTACCATCTAACTCAAGTGTCTTTCCAATCTTTTCAACCAATATGCGAGCATTCTGAATAATTTTCTCCCTAGTTTATGTAACCACTCCAGCCATTTCCATATAGTACCATATTGCACTTCTATAAGACCAAGAAAATCACTAGCAAAAAGTATATATATTTTGTAGTTGGGAAACAAAGAAAATCGCAAAAACTCACTTACTCATGACATATCCATAAAAGGAATTAAGAATGCCCTTTTGAGTGAGTTGTAAAGAATGACATATCCGATGCAGCTGGGTTTAGAAATTGATTTAAAGTGAAGAGTTTTTTTTTTACACTAAACTCCTAAGTAGTGTTTTTAATGGTAGAATGAGAAATGTGACTAATAACCTGCGTAATATTGAACTAAATAGAATTAGTAGCTAAGTTTGATTAAGTATCCTACAAGTAGGTATTTTTCAAGTTATATTAAAAAATTTGTTTCTGAAATTTTTTAAGGACCCTATTACCTGTAGAGATTCTGTAAATAGATTTATGTAGGCAAGGCCTAGTTGAGTAAAGTTGAATGTATAAACATTTTAAATGTTTGTTAGCATTTCAATAAGGCATAGTCTGAGGGGGAAAAAAGCGAGCATTCTCTAGAAAATCGTAAGGATGAATACCAATTTTTAAAAGAAAATTTTTTGCAAATCGAAATGAAGAGAAACAAAATGAATGTCAAGTAGAAAATCATACCAAATTTGAGTGTAAAGGATTTGAAAGGCATGATAGAAGGTCTGATGTGTCCATCAGTATGGTCCGATACATGGTGGGATGAGATTTTAGCAAAGTTTCTTTTCTTGTGTCCAATCTCTATAAACTTCAAACTACAATCCCTCTGGTAGCAGGCTAGCTAAAAATAAACATATGCAGCCTCTTGTTTGTCTAATTCTCCTAGTGATTCATACACGGACAATGCCTCCCTAATGGCATCATTAGCTAGCTTTGTAAAATAAAGATTGAACTTCTAAATTGGACAATGAGTTTCAAAATAAAGAAATTGAAATTCTGAAAAGCTCATTGACTTGTAAAAGGGCATGCAAAGTTGAGTGGCTAAAAAGTTAAGCGATTAATATGAGATAGAGTTTTTAAACCTTATGCTTTATAGGTCGTGTTTTAGATTTTTAGCCAAGTGTTTTTCATTTTAAGTTTTGTAGTTTACATTTTAAAGAGTTGTAGTTTAGATTTTAAGCGTTGCAGTTTACATTTTAAAGGGACATGATTTGGACTTTAAGTCTTGTAGTTTAAATTTTAAGCATTATTTTAAATTTAAACCACTAAGCTTTAAATTTAAACAATAAGGCTTAAAATTTAAACCACTTGCCTTAAAATTTAAACCGCAAGCCTTAAATGACTTAAAATATGAATCATTAAACTTAAATGGCATCAAAATTTAATCCACAAGGTTTAAGTTTTATTCCTTTAGGCTTATGATGGACCCAAAACGGGTATGTTTTAAAAATTTATACTCGCAAGCGCACGAATCGTATTTATAGAATAGTGTTCGTGTAAGCACGAGATCGAACCCAAAGGAGTTGTCTAAAATCGAAAAGAGAAACTATTTTAAACCAAAATTAATAAATTCTAACCTAGTTCCAAAGATTGATGAGAATTTGTAACAATAAAAATAAAATAAAATATAATAATAAAGAAATTAAAGACAATATATATAACATAAATTAATAATAGAAATGAAGATGGTAAAATAAGATTATTAAGGATTAGAATCCACAAAATATAAGTTCAATAATATTTATAAGTACATTAATTCCCAAGTTTTAGTGATAGTTAAAATAAATCAAACTATCATTTTCTAAATAGATTTATAATTTTAAGTACAAATTTCTTCCAAAAATATAAGATTTTTCTTCACTTTTCAAAGTTATAATTTCAAAGCATTTAGTGTGAATCAATCTAATGAAATAACAAATAAATCAATGAACATTATTTATAAGGCAAAACATAATATTTTTGTTCTAAGCATGGATGTGTACAATTTAATGACACATCTTACACAAAGAATATTATGTATTTGCACTAATGAAGAACAAAGTTTAAATATGTGCTAACAATCCAAAATACATGATATTTAAGATGAAAGAAGATATTTGAAGAAGAAAATTCCATAGACTTTGTTGCACAAAATGGGAAATCAACATACAAAATAAATACTATCTAGTTACAAAATGTTTCATCATCACCTTAATAATCTTAAAAAGATTAGAAACACATAACTAGAATAACAAATACACACTAAAAATTACAAACATAAATAGGAAAATTTGGAGGAGAAACCCCCAAAATTTCCTCTAAAAATACATGGAAAAAAATAAAAAGAAGAAGAAGATGAAGAGAATAGAGAGGTTTTGAAATGTGTAGAGTTTTTGGTATGGTAACCTCCCTCTAAAATGACACCACAAATCCCTTATTTATAGCCAAAAATGATGATTAAAATAATCAATTCAAATTAATTAAATTGATTAAATTAATTGAATTAATTATAATATGGCAAATAGGAGTAAATTATAGGGTGTAATAATTATGTTTTTGGGTAAAATGTGTAGAAAGTGAGGTAAAAATGTGGTATTTTTGGACAAGGGGACAAATGGTACACTTATACAATTGTTGGGCTCAAAAAGAAAATAATATGCAAATGGGTGGCTGGGTGCATGTGTTCAGGCGGCTGGGCGTGGGAGAGCTTGCAGGGGCTGTTTTGGTGCTTTTCGGATTGGGCCTTGGGCTGGGCAGGAGGCCCATGGTCATGGTCACGTTGGGTGACATGAAGGCTGAATTGATGAGGTGAATTGGTGGCTTCTGATGGGTGGATTGAGCATGGGCCTGGGCTTTGGATGCAGGCCCAACGGCTGGGAAGGACTGGGCCAGGCGGATTGGGCCTGACTTGGGCTTCGGTAGTGGGCCAAATGGGTTACAAAAATGCCACTTTTTCTTCTCTTTTTCAGCTTTATATCTTTTCTTTTCTTCTCTTTTCAAAGCCCAAAAATACCATAAATTCCCTACAAAATAAGCATAAAATATATTATAATAAAATATTTTCAACTATAAAATAAATCAATTTAATTCTTTGAAAATATTAATTATAACTTAATTTATATTTAACATTAAATTTCAATAATACAACATTTTTTACCACTAACTTAACAATAATAATTCAAATAATTAACTACAACATTTTACAACAAAATAACTATAAAAACACACAAAAATCTATAAAATTAAAATAAGCCTAATAAATTCAAAATTACTTAAAAACTTAATAAATCAATTAAAAACTCAAGAATTAAGCAACAATTAGCACATAAAAAGTGGTAAAATAACTCTATTTTGTAGAGTTATCAGCTTACATCATAAAAATACTCTTTTAATCTATATATTGTAATGTGTGAATCTAATACAAAACCTTTATAATTTTAAAACAAATGGCTTAAAATTTAAACCACAATTTATGAATTTGAACCATAAGGCTTAAATGGCATCAAATTTAAACTACAATATATAAATTTTTATCCATTTAGGCTTAAATTATAGATCAAGTATATTTAAACCCCTAGTTTTGAAATTTTAACCACTAAGCTTTAAATTTAAACCACAATGCTTAAAATTTAAACCACTTGCCTTAAAATTTAAACCGCAAGCCTTAAATAGCTTAAAATATGAACCACTAAACTTAAATGGCATCAAAATTTAATCCCCAAGGTTTAAGTTTTAAATTTAATCCACTAAACTTTGAGTGCTCTCTGGTAAGTCTGTTTCATTGCTTCCTGGAGATTGCCAAACCAATGGGATCAGAAATCATAAAACATATAAACCAGTTCAAGTTCAAATCTGACAGACACACTCCAAGGATGATTTTTGCTGTGTAATCATGTTTAGTTGAAAAGCTCCATAGCTTGTCAATAGAATATCACCTGCAACTTAGATTCAAAGTCCTCAGGTGACCAGTTCATTGAATTGCACTCGTGGTTTAACTCAAGTTCTCCAGCAACAACCTGCAGCCAAGTAGACAGCATATCTTTAACACTCAGAAAATAATGGGTAAAACCAAAAGCCATGTAGATGAGGATGAGTATCACTACATTCCTACTATGTTAGTTGTTCCAAACACTTTTAGATTAATCACACAGTGACAGTTTTGAGATAATAGTCTAGATCGGACATCCCACTGAGAAATTTTGCTTTGCATGTCATAGTCCATGGTTATCCAAGTTATTGATTTGGTACCTTCTTTGGACTTGTGTTTGTTGAATTTGGTTTATGTATGATTTTGATCAATGAATTTGTTTGTATGTGAGTGTTTGGTTGGAGGTGACTGTTGTCTTGACTCAGGCTCAGCTAGTTGTGAATTTAGTCATAAGAGTCAAAAACAATAAACTTAATTGCAAGTTTGGGACCCAATGAAGAATCTTCAACTATTAAACTTTGAGTGCTCTCTGGTAAGTCTGTTTCATTGCTTCCTGGAGATTGCCAAACAAATGGGATCAGAAATCTTAAAACATATAAACCAGTTCAAGTTCAAATCTGACAGACACACTCCAAGGATGATTTTTGCTGTGTAATCATGTTTAGTTGAAAAGCTCCATAGCTTGTCAATAGAATATCACCTGCAACTTAGATTCAAAGTCCTCAGGTGACCAGTTCATTGAATTGCACTCGTGGTTTAACTCAAGTTCTCCAGCAACAACCTGCAGCCAAGTAGACAGTATATCTTTAACACTTAGAAAATAATGGGTTGCCTAAAAATTTAAACCCCAAGGCTTCATGGCATCAAATTTTGAGCCATAATTTATAAATTTTATCCATTAAGCCCTATTTATAATCCAACTCTCTTTAAACCCCTAAGTATTAAACTTAAACCGTTAATCTTTAAATTGAAGCCACTTGCTTAAGAATTTAAGCCACAAACCAAATGGAATAAAATTTTGAACCCCTAGGCTAAATGACATCAAATTTTCAACCACATACATAAATGACATAAACTTTTGAACCAAAATTTATGAATTTTTATCCATTCAGCTCTATTTATAATCCAAGTCTCTTTAAACCACAATATTTTAAATTTAAACCCCTAAGCATTAAATTTAAACCCCTAAGCTTTAAATTTAAACCACTTGCTTAAAATTTTAAACCACAATATAAATGGCATCAAATTTTGATCCCTAATGCTAAATGGCATCACGAATTTTGATCCCCAAGGCTAATTGGCATCAAATTTAAACCAAAATGTATAAATTTTTATCTATTAAGTTCTATTTATAATCCAAGTCTCTTTAAACCACTAAGTATTAAATTTAAACCGTTAATCTTTAAATTGAAGCCACTTGCCTAAGAATTTAATCCACAAACCAAATGGAATAAAATTTTGAACCCATAGGCTAAATGACATCAAATTTCCAACCACATAGCTAAATGACATAAAATTTTGAACCAAAATTTATGAATTTTTATCCATTCAGCTCTATTTATAATCCAAGTATCTTTAAACCACAATATTTTAAATTTAAACCACTTGCTTAAAATTTTAAACCACAATATAAATGGCATCAAATATTGATCCCCAATGCTAAATGGCATCATAAATTTTGATCCACAAGGCTAATTAGCATCAAATTTAAACCAAAATTTATAAATTTTTATCCATTAAGATCTATTTATAATCCAAGTCTGATTAAACCACTAAGTATTAAATTTAAATCGTTAATCTTTAAACTGAAGCCACTTGCCTAAGAATTTAATCCACAAACCAAATGGAATAAAATTTTGAACCACTAGGCTAAATGACATCAAATTTTCAACCCCATAGCTAAATGACATAAAATTTTGAACCAAAATTTATGACTTTTTATCCATTTAGCTCTATTTATAATCCAAGTATCTTTAAACCACAATATTTTAAATTTAAACCACTAAGATTTAAATTTAAACCCCTAAGATTTAAATTTAAACCACTTGCTTAAAATTTTAAACCACAATATAAATGGCATCAAATTTTGATCCCCAATGCTAAATGGCATCACAAATTTTGATCCACAAAGCTAATTGACATCAAATTTAAACCAAAATTTATAAATTTTTATTCATTAAGTTCTATTTATAATCCAAGTCTCTTTATCCAACAATGTTTTTAATGTAAACCCCTAAGCTTTAAATTTGAACAACTTTTCTAAAAATTTAAACTACAATCCAAATCGAATCAAATATTGAACCCCAACACTAAATGACATCAAATTTAAACCTCAATCTATAAATTGTTATCAAATAAGCTCTTTTTATAATTATATGTGTGTTGATCTAAAATATTGGTTTATGTTATAAAACTGTTTACTTGATCAAACTCATTTTATATTGTGTGAGCATTGTTAAGTTATTCTCTATAAAGAAAAGAGAGTCGCGGCTCGCTAAAATTGCAATTAGTTTGCTGTCGCTGAGCGCCGCGGTGCCAAATTGCAATAAAAGTTTACCTTCGCTGGGAGCCGCGGCACTACATTTGCAATAACTTTCCTTGTCTGCGCGCCGCAGCTCAATAATAGAGTGTCGCGGCGCGACCCCGATTCCTCTACTTTTTATATACTTTTCTAGATCTCATTTATTCATTATTTCAAAACATCATATTCCGTTTTAGGGTTCAATCATCTTTTCCGGGTTTACAACTTTTGTGTGCCATCTTGGAAGAAGATTTTCAAGTAAGTATATGTATTATAATTCTTATATTAAATCTTGTATGAAGAAGATTCTTTGTTTAGAAAAAATTTATGTTATGATGTTAGTTATTTTAGGGGTGTTTTGTTGTTAGTAGAGGAACTTTTATATTTGTTTAAATTGTTGTTTGTTTCTTAGTTTTTGTTGATTACTGCATTTTATGTTTAAGTTTTTGGGCATTACATTGTTGGAAATCAAGTATTGAAGGTTGTTTTATTAGTGTGCTCACCAAGTATTTGTGAAATTGACTCAATGAGGTTCTATGTCATAATTTCATTATTTTTGGTCTCGTAATTATTTTTGGCCTAGATAGAAAAGGTTTAAAATGCAACGTTGTGGCATAAGGAAACGAAAAGAGACAAACATGTATTGAATGAGAAGAAGACATTTGAGTTTTCTATATTATTTAAACCAAAGAAAAAAAAATTAAAAAAATTGTTTGATTGAATCGTATAAAACAACATATATGATATGAGACTGTGAGTATTATTTGAGGTTGCTATAGAATCTCTTTCACTGATAAATTAAAAATATTTTACATGAATATATTCTTTAAACCAAAGAAAACATTGCTTCTTTGATTTCTAAGGTTCAAAGCATTGAAACTAATAAAAAAACAAAACAAATGTTCATATATTATAATGAATAATAATAAACAGTCTTTTAGTGTAGAAGCTAAGAACCCATTTCCTGTATAAAGCTGCAATAGAGAAATTAAAAACATTAGTATTTCAAAGATCAATCATGATACATAAGAATTCGTAATATATGATCAAATTTTCAAGAATCATACTAGCAATCTACTTTCTTTACTTCCAAATTACATTTTATGATATTTTCTAAGCAAAAGATGATAATTGTAAATTATATGAAACATAATTATGTTTAGGAGAATTATATGTTGTGAGCTCATTGATTGCTTGTAGAATTATATGTATTGGAGAATTATATGTTCTGAGCATACGATCTGTCTCCACCTTATAATTACACATTAAAGCACATTGCTTGCTTTTTATGTCTTGGAGAATTATATGTTGTGAGCTTATTGCTTGCTTTTTTGATCACCCCTAATTTTTTTTAGGCAATTCAATATTATATATATATGAGTTATTATAAATATAAATATATGCCTATTTGATGATTATTCAATGTTTTCACATCATTGTTTTGGTATTGTATTTTGTAGGCAATTTTGAAGAAATATTTTTTTGGCATATCTTGTGCAAATGGCTCCTAAAAAGAAATCAAAGGGATCTACTGAAGCTTCTACTTCTAGGGATAAAAATCCAAAGTTTAACTCAGATAAGTTTGTTAGTGAAGAAGCTGAAAAGAGATTCGATAGTATGCGAGCAAAGAAAGTATTGGGTGAACGAGGCATGGAATTCGATTCTAGGCTAAAAGATGATCCAATTTACAATAGTATTCTTGTTAATATTGAGCAGAGGGGGTGGAAGACTTTAGTTCAAGTACCTTATGGAGGAATAAAACAATTGGTAATAGAATTTTATGCTAATCTTCCGGAGTCCCGCAAAAATAAATGTTTTGTTCGTGGAACATGGGTGCCTTTCGATATTAATACTATAAATGGTATTTTCGAGTTGGTTACCTTAGATCCTGAGGAGGACGAGTATGTAAAATTTATAGAAGGAAAAATTGATTTTGGTGCAGTGATAAATCGCTTGTGTAAACCAGGCTCTCAATGGGTTATGTCTAATGGGAAACCTCGACATTTGATGAAAGCAGATATGACAAAAGAAGCAACTGCTTGGACTTATTTTGTGTGTGCAAATCTTCTTCCAGTTTCTCATGTATCCTCTATTACTGTTGAGCGTGTACTACTTATTTATGCCATTATGGAGGGGTACACAATTGACATTGGCAAAGTGATCAATACTAGCCTCAAACGTTTTGGACGGGGAGGCACAACAGGAAGTTTGGGACATGCATCCACTGTTACAACGTTGTGTCAAAATGCTGACACTCCATCATGGACAGATGACCTCTATGTTAGGGCTCTTCCTACTATTACTGCTGTTATGGTGAATGCATATGGTGAACAAACTGTTAAACGGTTAGCAAGAGCTAATTTAGCAGGTGCCATACCAGAGGAGAATGAGGAAGAAGAGATTGAACCTATGGCAGAGGATGCACATGTTCGTATCACTCCCTCTACAGATCCATATATGCAGTTCTTAGCTCAACAAAACTCTCATATTATTCAACAAAATGATTTTATATATCGGCAAAATTCGCATTTGATGCAGTACTATGCCCAACGTAGTCAATATGATGCAGATCACACTACCCATATCAACTCTTTGCTTGGGCGCTGGGACCAAAATCAACAAGATCCTATCTTCTTTCAGCAGCCACCACTTTTCCCACCATTTGATTCCCAGCCACCATATCCTCAACATCCACCGCAGCCCCCATACTAGTTTATTGGTCAGCTCGTTGATTTGTTTAATTTACTTTTTATAACTAACGTAGGTCTCTCACTTTAGATGCCTAGGAGGGCAGAAGCTAATGTAATGACCTGAATTTAATATTTATGATATGAACAATTTATGCTTGTTCTTAAATATCCTTTTTAACTGTCTAGTAACGGTTGGTCCAAAATTCTCTTTCTATTTTTATCAGTTGCCAAGAAGATCAATTCCCAGAGACCCCTGAGATTTTTCCCATTCACATGCTGTGTTATTATTTTACTTCTCTTGTTAGGCCAATTCATTTTCAACTTTCTTTTTCTCTTATCTAGTAGTACTACTATACCCTTTTGTTTCAAGATTAATTAGAGTTTTGAGATAGCTACATAAACTTAATATGAATCCCAATACCAAGAGTATAGACTTATCGGTACTATGTTTTTGCTTACATAGCAAACCCGAGAACCCCTTTTTCAACCACACTCAATGCTCTCCAAAGTCTCAACTAAACAATGAAGATATATGAACTAAAATCCACTAAAGATCAATGAACATACCATTGTAAAACAAAAGACAAAAGACAAGAAAGATCAAACTAGTTGTTCTTGAACTTGTTATTACCTAAACAACAAACATGAGTTTGGGGGATCTTCATGTAGTGGACTGATTTGAAGTCACCAAGGAACATAAGAGCTTCTGACATGCTGATATAAGGACTGACAGGTCTTGAAGGCCACATTAGAAAGAGTCCTCCCAGGGTATATATATGTAACCAATGATCCACTATGTAATGAATAACAAGTTATATACAAAACCAAATCCATGGTTAATTTTTTCAAGTCAAGAGTTTGAGCATGACTTTACCATGTTTAAATTTAAACCACTTGCCTAAACCTTTAAACCACAATCCAAAAGGCATCAAATTTTGATCCATAAGGCTGAATGGAATCAAATTTTTGAACCACAACTCTAAATGGAATCAAATTTTAAAACATAATTTATAAATTTTTCTGTTAAGCTCTATTTATAATCCTAGTCTCTTTAGACAACAATGACTTAAATTTTGATCCTCAAGGCTAAATGGCTTCAAATTTTGAACCATAGTTTATAAAGTTTTAATCATTAAGCTATATTTATAATCCAAGTCTCTATAAACCACAATGTTTTTAATTTAAACCGCTAAGCTTTAAATTTAAACCACTTGTATAAGAGTTTAAACCACAAACCAAATGGCATCAAATTTTGAACCCCTGAGCTAAATGGCATAAAATTTTGAACCACAAGGCTAAATATCATCAAATTTTGATCCACAATTTATGAATTTTTATCCATTCAGCTCTATTCATAATCAAAGCCTCTTTTACCCTCAATGTTATGAATTTTAAACCATTAAGCTTTAAATTTAAACCACTAAGGTTTAAATTTAAACCACTTGCCTAAATCTTTAAACCACACTCCAAAAGGCATCAAATTTTGATCCACAAGGCTGAATGGTATATAATTTTTATTCATTAACCTCTCTTAATAATCCAAGTTTCTTTAAACCACAATAATTTAAGTTTAAACCATTTACCTAGAAATTTAAACCATAAAGCAATTGGCATCAAATTTTGAACCACAAGGCTAAATGAAACCAAATTTAAATCACAATTTATAAATTTTTATCCATTAAGCTCTATTTATAATCCAAGTCTCTTTAAACCACAACCTTTTAAATTTAACCACTAAACTTTAAATTTAAACCCCTATCTTTAGATTTAAACCAATTGCTTAAAAAAATTGAACCACAAGGCTAAATGCATCAAATTTTGAATTACAAGGCTAATTAGTATCAATTTTTGAACCATTATTTATAAATTTTTATTCATTAAGCTCTATTTATAATCCAATTTTCTTTAAACCAAAATGTTTTAAATTTAAACCCCTAATTTTTAAATTTAAACGACTCCCGTAAAAATTTAAACCCCAAACCAAATGGCATCAAATTTTGTATCCAAAGGCTAAATGGCATCTCATTTAAACCACAATTTGATAATTTTTTATCCATCAAGCCTTAATTATAAATTAAGACCACTTAATCCACAATATTTTAAATTTAAACCACTAAGATTTAGATGTATACCCCAAGGCTTAAAATTTAAACCACTTGCCTGAAAATTTAAACCACAAGACTTGGATAGCTTAAAACATGAGCCTAATGGTTTAAAATTTACGCAACAATTTACAATTTTTTTATGCTTTTAAGCTTAAATTATAAACCTTGTATCTTTAAACCCCTAGGTTTGAAATTTAAACCACGAGGCTTGAAATTTGAATCACTTGCCTTAAAATTTAAACCCCTAATCTTAAATGGCATCCAAATTTAATCCTCAAAGTTTAGGCTTATATCATAAATATTGTCTTTTTAACCATTATGTTTAAAATTTAAACCAACACCCTTTAAATTTAAAACATATTGTTTTATTGGTTAAAAATTTGGACCCCAAGTTGTGATTGCCAAAAAAAAAAAAAAAATTATATATTTTGTTATATGTGTTCACTGTGCGCCGCGACCCATATATTTTCGAGCCGCGGCGCACAGCTACATAAAATTGCTTTATTTTTAACTCACCGGCGCGCCGCGGCTCTAGCCTTCCTTTTTATGCGCGCCGCGGCGCGATGATTAGATCAAAAACCCGCGGCACATTCTTCACATGCCCAAAGTGTGTTGTATTATAACCCCTTACGTATTTGTATTATTTTTATATTTTCAGTGTTTTCACAAACCAAAGTTCAGTGTTTTAACAAATCATTCGTAGCTCTAAACTCATTATCTTCTTCTTCATTTTCAACATTTCATTTATAACTTTGGTTTGACCCTCCCTTTATGAGGACAACCATTCTTTTTTTGATCATCCATATTCGAAGCTATTAGAGGATTTTGAGCTGAAGTTGAGCTTCTAACAAGGTATTTTCAATGTTTTCTTGCAAATTTATTCTGTGTTTTTTTTTGCAATCTTAATTGAAAATTAAAATTTAACAATGTTAATAGATGCAACTAACTGTAAAATATATTCTGTATTCTTTTCGTTGTATATATATGTACGCTCTGATTTTCCCACGGGCTGATTAGCAAGCTGAGCTGCGGCCTAACCTTGATTATCTCGTGGACATCCCTCGCAACCGGAGCTGCGCCGTAAGGTCATACCTCCTTAGCTCGAGGATGGTTGGGGGTTCGCCTCTGATAACTTAAAGACAGAGTCCGGGCTATGACGACCGAAGGTCGAGTCAAGCATCCAGCCCGCAGTACGAGCTGGGGTTGAAGGCTGTGACCCTTTATAAAGTCAGCCACACAAGGTAAACGTGCATATATCAGACATCATGTGTCTGATATATCCCTGACTTCTCGGACACGCAGCAGGAACGTGCGTATTCAGACATCCTCAACTAGGTTGGGCCGTGCGGCCCATTATCCCCTTACCTATTGATTTGACCACACTTATGTGTCAGGTTTAGGAATTAATCATGAATGTCACAGAATCGACATGATGGGTAAGAAGGTCACGGGATGGCATTCTTACCAACTCCCAGGTGCCTTCTCCTATAAATATTGGGACCTTGGGAGTTGATAAGGGTTGGATTCTCTCTTGTAAAAAACACCCTATAATTGTATCCCATGAATATAGCAATAATATTGACTAGTGGAGTAGAAGGATTTTAACCTTCGAACCACTTAAAAAATGTGTCTCGAGTAGCCATTTCCTTTTCCTAAGATCATATATCTGTTTCGGTTCACCTTTAGCACTAATCCTTTTCTCTTCTTTTCTAAATTTCCTGTTGGCGAAGAACCACGTCAACAGTTTGGTGCTTTCATTGAGAGGTTAAGTCTGATTAGTGCTGTTGCAAACATCCAACTATGGTGACTACTCGGTCCAGGCATGGTAACGAGACAGAACAACATGATGGGCAGGAGGCTCATCATACTACCATCCCTGGCAAACAAGTTCCTGAAACCCAGCAGCAGCTAGGAAAGCAGCCGGCGGGCCAAGATGATACTGGTAGTTCGGCGCCCCAGCTGCCTAATCCGAACCCATGTTATTATACTGCGGTGGAGATGGAGAACGCTCAACTGAGGAGCCAGTTAGCGACAGCTAGTCAGCAAATCCAGGATATGCTGGCCTGACTACCCCCTCTCACAACCGGCGTTAACGTTAGAGAGAGGCAAGGCGAGGCTCCTAAGTCTCGCCGGGGTAACCGGTCCAGGCATAGCCGTTCGGATGGACTCCCAGCAGCCAACTCCACCCCTTCATCAAACCATCGGGAGGCAGACTTCAGAGGAAGGCCAAGAGCCGAACAACAGCAATACAACCGTTCGATCAGAACGTCGACTCCTAGCTCCCAACCATCCTCGAGAGCGCCCAGGAGAGCTCGAGGAAATTCCCGAAGGAGATCCGGGGAGGGCTCACAGCATCAGCCCGTTCCCAACGACCGTCCTGCGCCCCATCCAGATCGCCAGGTGCGGGACCGGCGGGCTGGCAGGGCCGAAAGGCCCCCACCGAATTTAATCCGACCTGACGGAACCAGGATCACCTCTCCAATCAGACATCCTCCATCTCCGATCAGATATCCGTCTCCTCCTCGGCCTATCCGAGATATCCCAACCTATGGGAATAATAGGAGGAACCCGCCATCAACTGAACCTTCCCAGCGTAGCAGGGCGCCAAGGGAAAGCCCGGATCATCACCACCAAGGGCGAACTCCAGGCCTGACTAGTAGGAGCCACGGGACCGATAGTCGCCGGAGTGATCTTTCAGGAGGAGACCTGCGTCAGCGTTTGAGTTCGGCACAAAGTCACCAAACCACCCAGGGAGGCGACCTTCGAGATCGCCTTAACTCTCATAGGGGGGCACCGGCAGGAGGAGAGAGCCACGCTCGCTCAAGGGGGGCCCTGTCCAAAGTACGTAATGGTGGGAATGTCCCAAATAACCTATCTCAAGATAGGAGGGGCAATAACCCACCAAATATGTAAAATGGAACCGGAGCTGATGATCAGCCCCGGAATAACCACGGACATCAGGACCAAACCCTCGAGCGCCTGACTCAGATGGAGGAGTTGATGAGGAAGCTCCTGTCAGAAAAAGAGAAAGATGAATATGATTCAGGGGACGAAATGGAACTCTTCGCCCCCAGCATAGCAGCAACGGCGTACCCATCTGGTTTCCGTATGCCGCACTTGTCAAAATTCAACGGGGACGGAGACCCCTCGGACCACCTGGGGATGTTCAACACCTTGATGATGGCCCACAACATTGGCCCCGAGCTGAGATGTCTCATCTTCCCTTCCACCCTGATTGGACCTGCCAGGCAGTGGTTCAAGCAAAGTAAAAGACAGTCAATCAGCTCCTGGAAGACTTTCTCAGTAGATTTCAAGAGGGCATTCCGAGCGTCTCAGGCCGCCCGTGTTCAGGCAGACTCCCTGGCTAACATAAGGCAGCAGCCTGGTGAGACTCTAAAGGCCTACTTGAGCAGATTTGCGAACATCGCTGCTCGTGCCAAAGATGCGGATGATAGCTCCAAGCTCATGGTCATGAGAACTGGAATCCTCGTCGGAGGAGATCTCTGGAAGGATATACAAAGGAAGGGAGTTAGCTCGGTTAACGAATTCCTTAACAGGGCCCAAGAGTGGATAAACTTAGAGGATGCCGAAGCCTCGGCTGCGGGAACCAGCCAGGTCCCCGAACAGCCCACTAGAGTGGGGACGGAGGTCGTGGCAGCGACCCAAAATGTCACGCAGAACAACCAGACCGGTGGAGGCAAAAGAAAGGGTAATGGTGAGGGCAGCCAGCACGGCCAAAAGAAGAATAAGTCTGTGGACAAAGTTAAGCCCGTCTTCGTGACTTATACGGAGCTCACCCAGTCTAGGGAGAATATCTTCCTAGCCAACTCTACTCGCCTCCCCTGGAAGAGGCCCGAGCCATTGAAGCACCAAAAGGGGAAGAGAGACACCTCCAAGTTTTGCCGCTTTCACAACGATGTTGGCCATAACACTGACGATTGTAGGCACTTAAAGGATGAGATCGAGACTCTCATCCGAGCTGGTCCTTTGGCTCAGTATGCGCGAAACAGGGTTCCAGCCACTCGACCTGCTCCAGAAGTACCGGCTAGTCAGCCCGGGTCTCGGATCGATCAAGACGTCCCCCCTCCCTTGGATGGAGGGGAGATATCCACCATATCTGGAGGGCCGCATGTGGCTGGTACGAGCAGGGGTGCCCAGAAGAGGTACGTGAACAAACTTAAGGCACACAATGGAGAAGAGTTCGTTCCGGAGCAGCGCCTGCCAAAGCAGCAGCAATTGGAGAGGCAGCCGATCATTTTTACAGAAGATGATGTGGACCGTGTCCAGTTCCCGTACAATGACCCCCTGGTCGTGGCGGTTCAGCTCACCAATCAGAGGGTTAGGAGGGTATTGATCGACAATGGGAGTTCGGTGAACCTCCTATTTCGGTCTGCTTTAGAAAAAATGGGTTTGACCATCGCTGAGCTGAAGGCGACCTCCATGATGCTGCATGGTTTTTCAGGAAAAGGATCCGCAGCAATAGGGATGATCGGGCTGGTGATCACCCTGGGAGAAGGATCTCGGACAGTCTCCAAGCTCCTCGAGTTCATGGTCATTGACTGCTCCGCTGCCTACAACGCAATTTTAGGACGACCTACCCTCATAGCTTTCGAGGCCGTCACGTCCATTCTCCACCTCGCGATGAAGTTCCCTACTTCGACAGGAATATGCACTATCCATGGCGATCAGCTCACTGCAAGGGAATGCTACAGCATTTCCATGAAGGGAAAATCTAAACCCAGGCAGCTGGCAATGGCCATTCAAGGTGAAGAGGAATCTCAGGGACCCTCAGTGGATCCTGAGATTGAAAAACCTCAAAGCGCCAAGGAAGATATTGACCCTCGAATAGGCGAGGATAGGTCTGAGCACTAATCAATTGAGGAGCTCGAGGAGGTGAACATTGATCCGCAGAATCTGTCACGTACGGTCAGGCTCGAGAAAAACCTCTGTAGCCAGAGGAAGACGGAGCTGACCAAGTTTCTGCGGGATAGCCTGGACGTGTTTGCTTGGTCCCATGAGGACATGGTGGGGATCAGCCCAAGCGTCATCATGCATACGCTTTATCCAGATAAAAGCGTTCCCGCCAAGTCCCAGAAGCAAAGGCGTTTAGGAATGGTTCAAGCTGAAGCCCTAGAGGAAGAGGTGGCCCGGCTCAAGAAATGCGGCGTTATCCGTGAAGCCAAGTTTCCAATATGGGTTGCCAACCCCGTGCTGGTCCCGAAGCCTAACGAGAAATGGCGGACCTGCATCGACTTCTCTGACCTGAATAAAGCTTGCCCTAAGGATTGCTTTCCATTGCCCAGGATTGATCAGTTGGTAGATGCCATGGCAGGGCACAAGCTCATGTCCTTTATGGACGCGTACTCGGGCTATAATCAGATCGCAATGAATCCGGCGGACCAGGAACACACTAGCTTCATGACCCTGAAAAACGTCTTCTGTTACAAGGTCATGCCTTTTGATCTGAAGAACGCCGGAGCTACCTACCAAAGGCTAGTAAATAGAATGTTCGTAGATTAGATCGGAAAAAACATGGAAGTGTACGTTGATGACATGCTAGTCAAGTCAAAGACTGCAGATAACCATGTTTCCGACCTGAAAGAATGTTTTAAGATATTACGGGAATATGGTATGAGGCTCAATCCCCAGAAATGCACTTTCGGGGTCGCGTCTGGGAAATTCCTGGGGTTCATAGTCAATACCCGAGGAATCGAGGCAAACCCCGACAAGATCAGATCACTGCTCGAACTTCCTTCGCCCAGGTCGCGAAAAGATGTCCAAGGTCTGACCAGAAGGGTAGTAGCCCTCAACCGGTTTATTTCCAAGTCCACCGATAAGTGTTTGCCCTTCTATAACCTGCTCTGAGGAAACAAGAAGTTTGAATGGACAGTAGAATGCGAAAGCGCATTCCTCGACCTGAAGGCACATCTTGCCGAGCCACTCGTACTGTCCAAGCCCAAAGCAGGAGAGCCTCTTTTTCTCTACATGGCAGTCACCGAGGACGCAGCAAGTGCCGTTCTGGTACGAGAAGAGGACCAAGTTAGGAAGCCAGTCTATTACATTAGCAAAATACTTCTCGGAGCTGAGTCCCGATACCCGTTGATGGAGAAATTGGCGTTCTGTCTCATCACGGCCTCTCGAAAGCTCAGACCGTACTTCCAGTCCCACTCGATACACGTCATGACCGATCAGCCTTTAAGGCAGGTATTGCAAAAACCTGAAGCATCGGGACGATTGCTAAAGTGGGCCATCGAACTCAGTCAGTTCGAGGTTATGTATACTCCGCGAACTGCCATAAAAAGTCAGGCCCTGGCCGATTTTGTAGCTGAATGCACGGGATTCCAGGAGGATCCCGCAGACTCACCCCAGGTCACGTCGTCCCAGACGCCGTGGAGGATCTTTGTGGATGGTTCATCCAACGAGAACGGCTCCGGAGCTGGAATCATCTTGATATCCCCCGAGGTACATAGATTCCACTCGGCACTGAGATTCAGGTTCAAGGCCTCCAACAATGAGGCCGAATACGAAGCTTTACTGGCTGGACTGAGGGTAGCCCGAGAGTTGAAGGCAGGCTCCATCCAGTGCTTCAGTGACTCCCAGATCGTGGTAAACCAGGTTCTGGGCGAATATCAAGCACGGGGACCCAAGATGGCCGCTTACCTGGCAGAGGTAAAGGCTGAGCTGTCCGCGTTTGAGCAAGGCTCGATCGAACAGATACCTCGGGAACAGAACGCTAATGCAGATGCTCTTGCCAAGCTCGTCACCTCTGGAGAGACGGAGACCTTGGGGTTGGTACCAATAGAGTTCTTGGAAAAACCAAGTATAGAAGGAGACGGGACAGAGGTCGAGATGATCGATGTCAGGCCGTCCTGGATAACCCCATCCTTGAATATCTCATCGAGGGCAAGCTACCCGAAGGACATAACGACGCACGGCGAGTCCTGTATCAAGCTCCGAGATATACGATAGTCGATGGTGTGTTGTACCGACGTGGGCACTCCCTACCTCTCCTCCGGTGTGTTCTTCCAGATGAGGCAAAAGCCATCCTACAGGAGGTGCACGAGGGTTTCTGTGGAGACCACGCTGGGGGGCAAAGTTTGGCCTTAAAGGTCCTTAGACAGGGATATTATTGGCCAACTCTGTCCAAGGACTCGATCTCATACGTGAAGAAATGCGACAAGTGTCAGCGATTCTCTGCAGTTGCCCGAGCTCCACCAGTCGAGCTGAAGATGATCTCATCCCCATGGCTGTTCGCCGTCTGGGGAATTGATTTGGTGGGCGCCCTCCCTACTGGAAAAGGCGGGGTCCGCTACGCCGTGGTAGCCATCGACTATTTCACGAAGTGGGCTGAGGCAGAACCTCTGGCAACGATAACGTCCAAAAAGGTGCTTGACTTCGTGGTTAAAAGCATTATCTGTCGATTCGGTCTGCCCAAGAAGATTGTCTCCGATAACAGTACTCAGTTTGACAGCGACCTGTTCACCGAGTTCTGTGAAAGATACGGAATCGTCAAAAGTTTCTCCTCCGTGGCATATCCTTAGGCGAATGGCCAAGTCGAAGCTATCAACAAGACTCTAAAGGCGAGCCTCAAGAAGAGATTAGATGAGGCAAAGGGAGTCTGGCCAGAACAACTCCCCCAGGTCCTATGGGCATACCGGACCTCGCATCGGACTCCTACGGGTCATACTCCTTTTTCCCTAACCTTTGGGAGTGAGGCAGTCCTCCCCGTGGAGGTTAAAGTGCTTTCGCATAGGGTCCAGTCGTACGACCAGGACCGCAACCGCGAGCTCCTGTGCAATTCCCTTGACCTGGTTGATGAAAGGCGAGAAGATTCGCAACTCCAGCTCGCCCATTATCAGCAGAAAATCACTCGCTACTTCAACACCAAAGTCAAAAAGCGCGCCTTTAGCATTGGCGACTTGGTCCTAAGGAGAGTTTTCCTGGCCGGGAAAGATCCCAAAGACGGAGTCTTGGGGCCAAACTGGGAAGGACCATACCAGGTCATCGAAATCATCAAGGAAGGAACTTATAAGTTGGCTCGGCTTGATGGAGGGGTAGTCCCACGGACTTGGAACGTCGTCCATTTAAAGAAATATTATCAATGATTCACTTGTAAGGCCTCGAAGGCCATGTTTTGTGTGTGAATGAGAATCAACTTTTTGTACGTGTTTACAAATGTAATTTAAAGTAACCACGAAAGACCCTTTCCCAGTTACTTGGGGGGCATATGGTACCTGGATATAACCAGGTCTCCTTAATGACTTAGAAGTTGGTTCATATCAATTGACCGATGTTTTTCTTAAAAAACGCGAGATATTGACAAGGATTAACGATAACTAAGTCCTATCCTGGATATAACCGGGTTATAAAACTTAGAAGTTAATTTAAATCTGTTGATCGTTGTTCTTCCTAAAGAGCTCGAGATATGGATAAAAGTTAACACGGACTAAGTTTTCAAATTAAGTTCCTGGATATAACCGGGTCATAAAACTTAGAAGTTAATTTAAATCTATTGATCGTTGTTCTTCCTAAAGAGCTCGAGATATGGATAAAAGTTAACACGGACTAAGTTTTCAAATTAAGTTCCTGGATATAACCGGGTCATAAAACTTAGAAGTTAATTTAAATCTGTTGATCATTGTTCTTCCTAAAGAGCTCGAGATATGGATAAAAGTTAACACGGACTAAGTTTTCAAATTAAGTTCCTGGATATAACTGGGTCATAAGACTTAGAAGTTGATTTAAATCTATTTGATCGTTGTTTTTCCTAAAGAGCTCGAGATATGGATAAAAGTTAACGCGAACTAAGTTCTCAAAAAAAATTGTTGTAACCAAAGTGCGAAAAGACAAGAAGATCAATTAAAAACATAAAACCAAATTGTCTCAAGGTGGAAGCACCTCATGCAAAGGTTACACATAAAATCATAAAAAATAGTGAAGGGCACAAGAGAGGAAAAGCCCTAAGCTCCGCCAGGTGGCCCCTTGGAGGTTCCCGTCTCGCCTTTCTCAGCTGCACCAGAGCCCTCCCCGGCCTCGGAGGGCGCCTCTTTGTCGAGGCGAGCCTGGAACTTCACCAGGAGGCGCTCCCAAAGACTCGCTGACAAAAAGGAGTAATCAGCATCCGGGTTGTAGGCCCAACAATGATAGAACAGGTCTTCCAAGGCCTTTTCCAAAGTTGCCTGCTCGGCCTCCAGGGCGGCCTTGGCCTCGACCTTTGCGGTATCTAGGTCTGTCCGCAATGTGGCGAGGGAGGTCTCGAGCTCTTGGACCTTCGAGCGGGTCTTCTCCAACTCGGCCTTCGAGGTCGCCAAGGCATCCTTAGCCGCCTGAAGAGAGGTCTGGTGCTCGGTCCTCATATCCTCGAGCTGAGTTTTGGCCCTGACGATGCTCCGGTGAAGAGCAACGACGCCCTGCGAGAAATGAAAAATAAATTGCCTTAAAGGAAAAATAGGGCAAAGTGTAATGGTAAAAGCTTTAAAAGAATAGGGCAGCTTACTGTTAGGGTCATGCCCATTGAAGACTCCATTACGCCAACCGGGCTCATTGTCTCAATGGCCCGGAGCTCCTTCTCGGTGAACTTGTATATATGGCTGACGGCATAGTTCGCCAACTCATACACCGTTCCCCGGAAGGCCTCTGGGATCTTCTCCAGGTCCTGGGGATTGACCGGGATGCGGACCTCGGGGGAGACAATCGCTGAAGCCCCGGCCTCCGTTTCTGAGTCCCGGATGGTGATAGGAGCTCGCGAAGGAGGTGGGGGCATGTTGCTCCCACCAGCAGCAGGAGGATTACTTCCTACGACCTGAGCGGGGGGGAGCTGCTCCTTCTCCTTTGCAGGAGATTTAGTGGGAGTTCCAGCAGGTTTCTTCAAGGTCCAGAGCTTCTTCATCTTTGGCCCAGAGGCCCCGGCGAACGCACCTCGCAGGCTCTCTTCGGGCTGAGACATCTCTTCTGCCAAAGCAAAAATATGGTTAGTACGAAATTTAGCAATCATATAGAAACCAAAAACAAAGGGGGAAAAAGAATAATTAAAGTACGCGCATGCTGGAATAAGCCCTACCCCCCGAGCTAGAAGAAGAACCTATGGTTACGGCCATCGGTTCCAGAGTTTTTCGGGAGAGTCTAAGTCAATTATTTCCCGAGCTGGGGCAAGTTCTGGATCCGACTCTGGTTCCGGGCTGGATTCTTCTACATATTTCCTAAGTCCCAGAGCCACGGCACCTCTCTTGAGGGATGGCCAGGACCTAAGGTTGGTCCCGTACTCCTTGAATAGGATCGACCTAAAGGATGAGGTGCTATCTACAACTACGGTACCCCTAGGTCGGCTATCTTGGTAGTCCAGCACGAGCCGATCGACGCAGTGGAGCAGGGTTATGTTGTTGGAAAAAGCTTATACAGGATCTTTATTTATTGTCATGTATATCTAATATTAAACAAATTAATACGAGATAGCCTAAAACATGTTTCTAAAATTGAATTCAAGAGAAACAAAGAATAGAATACTTACAGTATACGCAGCGGAATTAAAGAGTCCTTCCTTCAGTTTCTCTAACTCTTGTATCCTCTCTGTCGCAGAGTATTATCAAGAAACTGAACCGATCTTCTATTTTCTTCACGATCTTCCAATGTATCCTTAGAACCACCTAGACTAGTGTGGGAAATTCTCAACACATGAGATAGATATAGAGAGAAGAAGAGAAAATAACAAAGAGGTTTAGAAAAGGACTTGTGTTTAGAGAGAATATAAAACTATCAGAAAATCTGACTTGAGACTTATCTGTCGTCTCTGAAATCTTCTCTCTAAGCACTCCTTTTATAGACTCGATTAGGCCATTTAATTTAATTAAAAAAATCAATAAAATAACAGCCATTTAGAAGCCCTAGGTCGAAATTATCATGGGCTATAGGCCCGTGAAATTTCCCATTTGATTATAAGCCCATTGGACTTAAAATCAAGGCATGTATTATTTTCTATTGATTTAATTAATTAAATAATTATTTAAATCCTTTATCAAATTAATTATTTATAATTTGAACCTTGATTTAAACTTATTTATTAATTTAGATACCAATTTATCTTAATTAATAAATCTGCCATAATTTCTCTTTTATTCTCAAAATTACACAACTCTGTGAAACTATCCAAAATTGACCTGGTCAACTTTGATAATTCTAATTGATGATTAAATCAATTAATTGAGACTATCTAGATGATTTTATCCAAGGTACAATGGGGACCATGGGCCTATGAAATCAAGCTCCAATAAGTTATCATAAATTTAACAAATAAATTTACTAACTTATTAATTCCTCGTGACTCCACTATAGACTTGGAATTGCACTCTTGAATTCATAGAACGCTCTATAACAAATATAGATACGCTATTAATTATCCATTGTTACAACCATAATTGTCACTCAATCCTCTATAGACGGTCTACAATGAGATAGGACTAAAATACCGTTTTACCCCTCATTGTATTTTATCCTTAAAACACTTAGTTCCTTGTAAATGATATTTCAGTAAACTAATTTAATTACTGAAATGAGATCTCTATCATTTAACACCTTGAACCAAACTAAAAGGAAACCATTGTTTCACTTCTTCATCAGAAGCTATAGATGTTCATATCTATGATTAACACTCCCACTCAATTATACTACCGAGTTCCCAAGATGTAAGTATGGGCTAGTCCGTAGGGTAAGCTGGTAACGAACAAGTCAAAGAACTCAAATAATACAATCAGTTAGAATACTAACCACTCAGAATTGAGATTGAATTGACCTATGGTCAACTATATGATATGACTAGAATAGATAATAACGGCATGTTTACTTATCTTATCAACTGTCAATATCGGTCCTGTCCGATGTAACATATACATTCGATCTTATCTACTTTGCTAATGTTCTGGAAAGAACATAACACTATAATGTGTAAGTAGATCATATCGTAGATTGGCAAGTCAGTGTAAATCCGGTGCACTGACTAATCTTAGGACTAACTTATTTTTGAACATATAATCATATTTATATTCCACTATGATTACGTCACTATAAATAAGATTAGCTATATGCTCGGGATTTAATAGAAGTTTATATTAAAAAAATAATCATGAAAATAAAACATGTGAGCAAAGTGATTGACCAAGTCAAAAAATGATTTCTATTCTTTTATTGATAATAAAATGAGATTACAAAGAATTTGGGTTTTAATTAGGGCATAAAACCCCAACATATGTCCAGGTCCGGATCACTTCGGTGACGATGGACGAGCTGTCGGGGGTTGAATCTAGCTAGCCGGGGGTCGGTAATGGCCCTATCTAAGTTCCTAAACATGTAAAGGTTACCTTGGCCTGAGGGACCCGCGGCTGCTCCGGACTGGATCCTCTCTTCATCTGTTATCTGGGCGACCTCCAGCGCCCGCTTCCTGTTCCTCACAAGTGGAGTCTCGTCCTCCTCGCCCTCCTCGTCCTCGTCCATCGCGACCTCCTCCACGATGATGGGCATAGAGGTGCGATCTAGGGGAGGCCCCCGAGGCCTCCTTAGATTCAAAGTCTGATTTGGGAAAATCAGCTTACAAGCCACCATCGTCTTGTCCGTCACGAGCACCCGGAAGTCCTTCTCACTGGGGGGGCAAGCCCGCCAGTGTCTCGTATTGACCCCCGAGGGTTGCAGATTTCTCTGTCCTCGCGAAGATAGCTGCAGGATTAATCCAATTCAGAGAGGGACACAGGAATGGTACGAAACCTAACTTACGAGCTAGAGATAAAAAGCACTTACGAGGACGATTGAAGTAATGGAGCTCGCAGTTCCTGAACCCCGTCGACATAAAGAATTGATCTTTAAAGTCATTGGGGTGGCTGGGCAGCTCGATGACCGTAGCTGTATTGGGGAATCGGGTTAGATAGTAAAACCCATCG
The DNA here is from genome assembly GCF_963169125.1 of Humulus lupulus. NCBI lineage: Eukaryota > Viridiplantae > Streptophyta > Magnoliopsida > Rosales > Cannabaceae > Humulus > Humulus lupulus. The sequence continues at coordinate 35,774,353 of NC_084796.1, read as the reverse complement.
CCTCGCCCCCGCTGATCCGGGCTGGCCTTGAGGCAGAAGAAATACAGAATATCCGCAGGAGTAGGGACCTCCCACTCGTGCTTCAAAAATAAGTATCTCAACCCCGCCAATAACCGATAAGAGTTGGGGGGGAGCTGGAAGGGGGCCAACTTCACATAATTCAGGAAGTCAGCGAAGTACTGGTCCAGTGGCAGGAAAGCCCCCGCCTTAAAATGCTCGTCGCTCCAGGCCGCGAACGATTCGTCTAGCGGCGCGCAGCTCCGCTCGCCCTCTGCGGGAGGTCGTGCCACCACAGATGCCTTCCCCAACGCGATGTTGTGGGAGAGGAAGATTTTATTGATCTTCACCTGGTCGGTGATCTTTGAGACAATCCTCTCTGCCTCAAAGAACGCGTCAGGAGCCACCTCGAGCTCTTGCTCCACTGCCGGCCCAAAGCTGGGGATCGGAGAGTCCGGTATCACCGCCCTTCCTTTGTCCTGCTAAGATGTCGAGCTGCCAACTGTCTTCTTTGGAGCGTTCCTCTTCGGTGCAATCAGGTCGCCTAATGAACAAAGGAAAATGTTTCAGAAAAGGCGACCTAAGCATATGGAAGATCAAATCATTCTTTACACGAGCTGAGATAAGCCCAGCCCGTGGAGAGTGAGACCACGCGGTTCAATGAACACGCGCCTGTGCCCCCAACAGATCCCTGATTTCTCGGAATTCGTGTGTCAGGAGGGTCAAATTAAAATTTTGCCTTGGAGGGAAAGTTCCAGTAGGCATGAAAGGCAAAACTGCCTGTGAAGCGTATCCCCTAAGCTACCCGGTTTTGCCCCCAAAATATGTCAAAATTCCTACCCAGAAATTGTCCCTAGAAAAGGCATCCTGCAAACCATACTCTTAAGTAATTTCCTACGACCAAAATACCCTAACCTAAAAGGCTTTCACCCTTCATTCCCACAAAAACCAGTAAACCCATGCATGTGACTATAGTAAATATTTACCTAAGCTACAGTGAAAAATATTTTCAAAACATGCATGGTCAGGGAACTTACAGGATATTTGATTGGAAGATGGATGAAGGTGTCGCCTAGGTGGGGGCTTCACCGGAATACTTGTCCAAAGCTTTGGAGGAGTCCTCACGCCTGAGCTTCTTGGATGCAGAAAATGGTGGCCACGGAGAAGAGGGTTTTTCTTCTGAGATGAAGAGAGAAGAAGGAGAGAGTTTCTGAGAAATTTCGAGTAAAAGGGTGGCCCATGCATAGGGTGGCCACCCCTTTTATATATACGTGAAGGGTCACGTTAGAAGGGCCGTTGGATGGCCCTGATGTGGGATCCAAGGCCCTCCACTCGAAATATGAAACAACGACTGGGCGTAGGCTAGGCCATTAAATGCGGTTCTCGGAAGACGTACCGTCGCCAACCACGATGTTCCACGTGTCAAATGCCTGCGTAAAGAGCGGAAGGCGAAGAGTTCGTGGGGAAGCCTAAAAGCCCCTACTGTGGCCTTATCTGACGTCATGTGTCACGAACAAGGGCTTGGGGGGCAGATGTATGCTCTGATTTTCCCACGGGATGATTAGCAAGCTGAGCTGCGGCCTAACCTTGATTATCTCGTGGACATCCCTCGCAACCGGAGCTGTGTCGTAAGGTCATACCTCCTTAGCTCGAGGATGGTTGGGGGTTCGCCTCTGATAACTTAAAGACAGAGTCCGGGCTACGACGACCGAAGGTCGGGTCAAGCATCCAGCCCGCAGTACGAGCTGGGGTTGAAGGTTGTGACCCTTTATAAAGTCAGCCACGCAAGGTAAACATGCATATATCAGACATCACGTGTCTGATATATCCCTGACTTCTCGGACACGCAGCAGGAACGTGCGTATTCAGACATCCTCAACTAGGTTGGGCCGTGCGGCCCATTATCCCCTTACCTATTGATTTGACCACACTTATGTGTCAGGTTTAGGAATTAATCATGAATGTCACAAAATCGACATGATGGGTAAGAAGGTCACGGGATGGCCTTCTTGCCAACTCCCAGGTGCCTTCTCCTATAAATATGGGGACCTTGGGATTTGATAAGGGTTGGATTCTCTCTTGTAAAAAACACCCTATAATTGTATCCCATGAATATAACAATAATATTGACTAGTGGAGTAGAAGGATTTTAACCTTCGAACCACTTAAAAAATGTGTCTCGAGTAGCCATTTCCTTTTCCTAAGATCATATATCTGTTTCGGTTCACCTTTAGCACTAATCCCTTTCTCTTCTTTTCTAAATTTCTTGTTGGCGAAGAACCGCGTCAACAATATATATATATGTATTCATTGTTTCACTTAACTTATCCATGCATCCAATAATGATTATTTTAATGCTTTGATTTTAGTTCATTATCATGCATTGTATCTGTTTGACAAAATACTTCAATAAAATTCAATTGTATAGTATTAAGAATAAGGATTTTATTATTCTTTTGTTGAATTGATTTTTATGCCTTGTAAGTGTTTGACAAAATGTCTTAACTAAATTGCAGTTTGTATAATCCTCAGAATATGCGATTTTGATTCAATATTATCATATTTATAGGACATTAAATTCCATGATTAAATGTATGAAAATGACTTCAATATTATGTGTTTTGTTTGTTCTTTTTTTTTATATATATATTTTAAAGCTGGAAGTGTTATTTTACAAACATGTTGTTTATATCTTTTGCTTGTTTTTTATGTAAGATATGGCAAAGAAAGCTCGTATCACGAAGAAGAATAGGAAATCAGGTTATTATCATAAAAAATTGAATGTTTTCAAGGTAATTTTACATTGTTTATATTTTTTTCTTTTTTTGCTTAACAAAAGGAAGATAATGTTTTCGATTTAATTATTTGTTTTCTATTTTTTTTTATTTTTATGTGTAGAATTTAAGTCCAAATAAGCTGACTTTTGGTAAGAATCAAATGAAAGTTAATTTTCAAGATCATCAACTCAATTTCTGTTGTATCGAGAATTCTTTAACTGATGCTCAATTTGAAAAGTTAAAGGATTCATGCTTGGGATTTCTCTTAGATATTAATAGTAACCTAAAAGTTTGTTCCATGATTGTTCATTCTCTAATTCTTCATGAGGAGGGTAGCTCTAGTAGACAAGACATCTGAATGAACTTTGGAGGGAAAAGAGCAAAGTTTGGAATTGAAGAATTTGCTCTAATAACTGGTCTAAATTGTTCCCAGCTTCCTACTGATGTTGATCATAGTGTTCAACCCAATAGATTAATGGAAAAGTACTTCTCTGGGAAATCATCAATCTCAATAAATGACTTGAAAAACCTTCTCATGTCTTCAAAAATAGATGACGAAGATGCCGTTAAGATAGCTAAAGTACATATTGTGCAAAACATTTTAGAAAGTAAAAGAGGTGACAGGTTTGTTGATGATTTTGTTTTGAAATTGGTTGATGATGAACAAAAGTTTGAGAATTATCCATGGGGTCGTCGTTCGTTCAATGAAACTATTGGGAGTATTTCAAGTGTTTTGGATTTGCAAAAAAACAATTATGAGTTGTGCGGCTTCCCTGTGGCTTTCCAAGTGTGGGGTTATGAGGTTATTCCATCATTAGGATCTTTGTTTGGCGCTCGTGTAAGTTCAAAAATCCCTAGAATCTTAAATTGGAAGTCAACTAAAGTGAATAATCTTCGATCAGTTTGGTCTAAAGTTTTCCAAAAATCAAAAGTACGTATTCATATATATATTTATATTTTTAGTATTGTTCTTCAATTAATTTCAATTGTTGTACTGTTAACAATTTGTTTTGTTCATTGATTTTCTTATTTTTATGTATATAGGTTGATTATGTTTGTTTGTCTCCATCTAGTGCGGAAAAAGAGTCATTACACCTTAATGGTATGTTTACTGACACAGTAATTCTTGAAAGAGGAATATACATGGATGCAAACAATCCCCCCTCAATGATGAGTAACAAGACAAAAAGTAGCTCAATTGATGAAGAAATTATTTCAATATTGAAGGTATATTTATATTATCTACTATTTTTTCATAATTTAATAATGTATGTTCTTTTTTTTTCATTTTTGTTTAGGACTTGCGGTTTATATTTTAGTATATTTTGTTTTCTTTTTTTTTTTCTAATTTGTTCTATCACCTATGATTTTTTTCCTAGGAGCACAAAGAGGAGATCATTGAAATAAAAAAAGATATTGTTGAAATTAAAAGTAGAATTGGTCAGATTAATATATGCATGGCACAAATTGATGAGAGAACGAAAGATACAAATGCCATGAAGAAACAAATAGAAGATTATGAACAACTAATTAAGAAATTTGTGAAACAAAATGATTTAAAGAAATGCATACATGAAGAAGGAGAACAAGTGAAAGAGAGAAGCAAAAAATGATTGAAATATGTGCAAGATTCCAAAGTTTCAGAGAAAACAAGAAAGTTATATGCTCAAGAGGATTTGCAAGCATGCATAAATGATTTGTTAAGTGGTGAAATACTTCTAAGTAGTCCTGAATGTGTTCCTCAACCAAAGGTACAAATTTAAAATATTACCTATTTTTCAATAAAGTTTTGTGTTAAATTTCATTTAATTATCATATTCTTAATTTTCATCTTTTATTATTTGTAGGAATGCATGAATTTTGCAAGCAATGCCCCTATTGAACAAAGAGAAAATTATAATAAGAGGAGCATACATGGCAAGCAACCACCAAATATTTCTAAAATTTTAGAGAAAATAAAAAAACCTTCTACACTGTTGAGATCAACTGGCGAGATTGTTCCTAGCAATCCAAAATGCATTCCTCATTCTCTGTCAATTGTAAAAAGTGCCCCACAAGTATAAACTTTGAATTTGATGATACTTGCATAAACATGTATTAATTTTTTTTATTTTTAATTGTAGTTGCTGATTTTTTCATATGTAGGTTGTCAATGAAAAATTCTATCAAAAGGAAGAAAATATTGCAAAGAACTTTAGAGGAATAGAAGAGCAAAAAAAAGTAAAAGAAGAGAAGCAAATGAAAAGTGATCATGACGATTCAAGTGCAATCATGGCTTCACCCCCATCTATGACAACTATTGTCGAACCAAGTGAATTGCTTTGTTCTTCTGTGAACTCTACAGAAGCAAAGAATACTTGTCATTTCTTAGGCAGATTTCCATTTGAGAGTGAATATGAAGTTATGCCTGATCCAGAAGCAATTTCGTTCTTCTTGGAGTGGTACACTCATGGTATGAATAAGAAAAGGTAAATGAATTGCGTTTGTGTTTTCTTTTCAATTTTTTTTATTATTTTATATATATCTTTTTATAAAATGTTTGTTGATTTTGTAGAAGTAAATCATATCCATATGCTGCATTTCATGCCAAATTAAAATCACCTTTATCATTGGGAGGTATAGAAATTGACAACAAAAAGTGGTTCTTTGATTTGTGTGATGCAGAAGGTTTCATCAATAACGATGTAAGATTTTATACTATCTAGCATTTATTATTATATTGTGCATACTTTAGATTGTTTTCATTTTCAATTTTGTTATGTTATAATTGGATTATATATTTTATGTTTTTTTATATATATATATTTTTTTTGCAGCATATTGATATATCTTTTTACTATTTGCGAAAGAATGCATTGTCTCATTCTTGTTATCCTTCATTTTGGAAGTGTACTACAACAAGTTGTGTTTTTTATCACTACATGACCCTAATTAGTTGTGATGAAGCTCATTTAAGGAAGATGATTTCAGATGTAAAAAATAATGATCAACATAAAAGGATAAAGCATCCATGTCCCAAAATGAAGGCTATTATTGATTTCATTCTGGGAAAAATATTGAAATTTGGAAAGTCATGGTTTGAAATTGACTTTGTTTTCATGCCATTTCTTATTCCACAAGGAAGGGGGATTTATTTAGATCATTGGAGCTTAGGAGTTTTACATATAAATAAAAAGATTATCTATATCTATGACTCATTTAATAGTCCCAATAACGAAGATGTTGAAACACACGTGAAGAAATATTGCAGAATTCTTCCATTCATTTTGGATTATTTGGGCTTCCATGAAAAACGTAAACATTATACACCTATCTGCGAGGATTTTAGGTTCTCATGGGTTGAAACTCCTTTTCAGAATAACACGTGAGTTTGTTAAGATTCAATTACTTTGTATGCTGAGTTTTTCTTTTCTCCTCAATTTTTTCTGTTGAATTTTGTTTTTACCAATTTGCAGGTTTGATTGTGGTATTTACGTGATAAAAATGGCTGAGTTGTTAATGATGGGGATGTCTCCATTCAAAATTCGTCCAAACAATGTTGTTGATATGAGAAGGAAGATGGCCTTAGAATTTTGGGATCATGGGTACAAGAGGAAGCACGGTCATGAAACTCCAGCAGAGAACTTATGTCATGTATGATTACAAGAACAAAATATGATTCTCAATACTTTTTGTTTTAAGAATATTTTTATTGCTCACTGACCCTCGAAATCAAGAATTGTGGAACTCTGAGTTTTTGTGCTTGATATCATAAACTTACCATATGAGTTTAGCAATGAGAATTACTTCCCAAGTGGTACTAAACTTACCATATGAGTTATAATTCAAGTCTCTTTAAACCACAATGTTTTAAATTTAAACTACTAAGTTTTATATTTAAACCCCTAACCTTTAAATGTAAACTGTTTGTCTAAAAATTTAAATAGCAATTATTTTTCTTGAACAAGAAACATTGTAAACTCCTAACCTTTAAATTTAAACCACTTTCCTATAAATTTAAACAACAATCCAAATGGCATCAAACTTTGAACCACAAGACTAAATGGCATCAAATTTTGAACCACAATGCTAAATGGCATCAAGTTTTGAAAAATAAATTATAAATTTTTATCTGTTAAGCTCTACTTATAAATCAAGTCTCTTTAAACCACAATCTTTTAAATTTTGAACCACAATGCTAAATGGATTCAAATTTTGATTCATAATTTATAAATTTATATCCATTAAGATATATTTATAATCGAAGTATCTCTAAACCACAATGTTTTAAATTTAAACCACTAAGCTTTAACTTTAAACCCCTAAACTTTAAAATTAAACCTCTTATTTAAAAATTTAAACCCCAGACCATATGGCATCAAATTTTGAACCACATGGCTAAATGGAATCAAATTTTGAACCATAATTTATAAATTTTTATCCATTAAGCTATATTTATAATCCAAGTCTCTTTAAACCACAATGTCTTAAATTTAAACCACTAAGCTTTAAATTTAAACCCCTAAACTTTAAAATTAAACCTCTGTCATGAAAATTTAAACCACAATCCAAATGGCATCAAAATATATCAATTAAGCTCTATTTATAATCTAAGTCTCTATAAACCACTAAGCATTAAATTTAAACCGATAAGCTTAAAATTTAAACCACTTGCCTAAGAATTTAATCCACAAACCAAATGGCATCAAATTTTGAACCCCTGAGCTAAATGGCATAAAATTTTGAACCACAAGGCTAAATATCATCAAATTTTGATCCACAATTTATGAATTTTTTTCCATTCAGCTCTATTCATAATCAAAGCCTCTTTTTCCCTCAATGTTATGAATTTTAAACCATTAAGATTTAAATTTAACCCACTAAATTTAAATTTAAACCACTTGCCTACAACTTTAAACCACAATAAAAAAGGCATGAAATTTTGAACCACATGGCTAAATGGAATCAAATTTTGAACCACAACTCTAAATGGAATCAAATTTTGAACCACAATTTATAAATTTTGAACCCCAAGGATAAATATTATAAAATTTTGATCCAAAATTTATGTATTTTTATCCATTCAGCTCTATTTATAATCCAAGTCTATTTTTACCCTCAATGTTTTAAATTTAAACCACTAAGCTATAAATTTAAACCCTAAAGTTTAAATTTAAACCACTTGCCTTAAACTTTAAACCCCAAGGCTATTCGTCAAAAATTTTGGACCAGAAGTTGTTAGTGGCAAAAAAAAAAAGAAAAAAAAAATTATATATTTTATTTTTAGGTATGATTGTGTGCCGCGGCCCATATCAATTAGAGCCGCGGCACCCAGTGACAAATAATTGCTATTTTTTGTTTCATTCTGAGCGCCGCGGCTCTAATGTCTGAAGGTTCTGTGCGCCGCGGCGAGGAAAATTGCACTTGCCTAAAGTTTTTATAATCCAAGTGTCTTTAAACAACTAAGTTTTAAATTTAAACCGTTAAGCTTTAAATTTAAACCACTAAGGTTTAAATGTAAACCACTTTCATAAAACTTTAAACAACAATGCAAATGGCTTCAAATTTTGAACCACATGGCTAAATGGAATCAAATTTTGAACCACAAGGCTAAATGGTATCAAATTTTGATCTATTAAGCTCTATTTATAATCCAACTCTATTTAACCAACTATGTTTTAATTTTAAACCCCTAAGCTTAAAATTTAAACCCCTATGTTTTAAATTTAAACCACTAAGGTTTAAATTTAAACCATTTGCCTACAACTTTAAACCACAATAAAAAAGGCATCAAATTTTGAACCACATGGCTAAATGGAATCAAATTTTGAACCACAACTCTAAATGGAATCAAATTTTAAACCATAATTTATAAATTTTGAACCCCTAAGCTAAATGACATCAAATTTTGAACCCCAAGGATAAATATTATAAAATTTTGATCCAAAATTTATGTATTTTTATCCATTCAGCTCTATTTATAATCCAAGTCTCTTTTTACCCTCAATGTTTTAAATTTAAACCACTAAGCTATAAATTTAAACCACTAAAGTTTAAATTTAAACCACTTGCCTTAAACTTTAAACCCCAAGGCTAAATGGTATCAAATTTTTATCTATTAAGCTCTACTTATAATCAAACTCTATTTAACCAATTATTTTTAAATTTAAACCACTAAACTTTAATTTTAAAACCCAAACCTTTAAATTTAAACCTAATTTCTTTATTCGTCAAAAATTTTAGACCAGAAGTTGTTAGTGGCAAAAAAAAAAAAATTATATATTTTATTTTTAGGTATGACTGTGCGTCGCGGCCCATATCAATTAGAGCCGCGGCGCCCAGTGACAAATAATTGCTATTTTTTGTTTCATTCTGAGCGCCGTGGCGGGGAAAATGGCCCCAAATTTTAATCGTGATTTTAAAAAATTTATCTATTAAGCTCTATTTATAATCCAAGTCTATTTAAACCACTAAGTTTTAATTTTAAACCGTTTTGCTTTAAAGTTAAACCACTTACCTAAAAATGTAAACCACAAACCAAATGGCATCAAATATTGAACCACTAGGCTAAATGGTATCTAATTTTGAACTCAAAATTAAAAGTTTTATCCATTAAGCTATTTTTATAGTCCAAGTGTCTTTAAACAAATAAGTTTTAAATTTAAACCACTTACCTAAGAATTTAAACCACTAAGCTTTAAATTTAAGCCACTAAGGTTTAAATGTAAACCACTTTCATAAAATTTTAAACCACAATGCAAATGGCTTCAAATTTTGAACCACATGGCTAAATGGAATCAAATTTTGAACCACAAGGCTAAATGGTATCAAATTTTGATCTATTAAGCTCTATTTATAATCCAACTCTATTTAACCAACTATGTTTTAATTTTAAACCCCTAAGCTTAAAATTTAAACCCCTATGTTTTAAATTTAAACCACTAAGGTTTAAATTTAAACCATTTGCCTACAACTTTAAACCACAATAAAAAAGGCATCAAATTTTGAATCACATGGCTAAATGGAATCAAATTTTGAACCACAACTCTAAATGGAATCAAATTTTAAACCCCTAAGCTAAATGACATCAAATTTTGAACCCCAAGGATAAATATTATAAAATTTTGATCCAAAATTTATGTATTTTTATCCATTCAGCTCTATTTATAATCCAAGTCTCTTTTACCCTCAATGTTTTAAATTTAAACCACTAAGCTATAAATTTAAACCACTAAAGTTTAAATTTAAACCACTTGCCTTAAACTTTAAACCCTAAGGCTAAATGGTATCAAATTTTTATCTATTAAGCTCTACTTATAATCAAACTCTATTTAACCAATTATTTTTAAATTTAAACCACTAAACTTTAATTTTAAAACCCAAACCTTTAAATTTAAACCTAATTTCTTTATTCGTCAAAAATTTTAGACCAGAAGTTGTTAGTGGCAAAAAAAAAAAAAAATTATATATTTTATTTTTAGGTATGACTGTGCACCGCGGCCCATATCAATTAGAGCCGCGGCTCCCAGTGACAAATAATTGCTATTTTTTGTTTCAATCTGAGCGCCGCAGCTCTAATGTCTAAAGGTTCTGTGCGCCGCGGCGGGGAAAATTGCACTTGCCTAAAGTTTTTATAATCCAAGTGTCTTTAAACAACTAAGTTTTAAATTTAAACCGTTAAGCTTTAAATTTAAACCACTTGCCTAAGAATTTAAACCACTAAGATTTAAATTTAAACCACTTTCATAAAACTTTAAACCACAATGCAAATGGCTTCAAATTTTGAACCACATGGCTAAATGGAATCAAATTTTGAACCACAAGGCTAAATGTTATCAAATTTTTATCCATTAAGCTCTATTTATAATCCAACTCTATTTAACCAACTATGTTTTAAATTTAAACCCCTAAGCTTAAAATTTAAACCCCTATGTTTTAAATTTAAACACCTTGCCTAGAAATTTAAACCGCAACCTTAAATAAATAAGATTAACTGATAAATTTGTCATAATTTAAAGATGATAATAATATAATAAAAAACAAATGTACTTTAATAAATGTATAAACATTCTTATCCACAAGTCCACAACGCAACAAATATGTGTAACATTGCATCTTTATAGTCTTTAGACTGCAACAGATAACAACAGTTCATGCTTTCATGCATAATGCACTGTACTCAAGGACAATAATCAATCTCAATGATCATGATATGTATGCAATTCACTATTCAATGTTATCCTTCTTTTAGAATTGGTTGGCTTTTACAATTCTTTCTATTATGCCCCAATATTCCGCAATTTCCACACTTGACTGTTCGAACATGCTTGGGAAATTCTCCTGTTGATGGAATTCTTTTTTTCTTGGGACGTCCTTGTTTTACTTTGAATTTTGGAGCTTTCATGCTATCTCCTATAATTTCATCTGGGACACTCCAATCAACTTTATCTGGAAGAGGATTAATTGATCCTGCATATGTCTCTTTCAAAACAGAATTTTTATACCAATTTGAGCAAAATTTGTACTTGTCCAAGTACTTGCTTTCAATTGTTGCAATAGCATGTGCACATGGAATTCCCTCTAGTTGAAATTCATTACATGTGCACATATGTTGTTCCAAGTCGACAACAAACACTCGATCACCATATGTGACACTAGATTTTATTGCATCAATTGCATCTACCTGTGAAACAATACAATTATTAAGCAATAAATTTAAAAGCCGAACAAAAAGAAAATAAATGTAACTTTAATAACATACCTTCATTCGAAATGCCACATCAAGTTTGATCTCCATTTCATCATTTGCCCATTTTGTCACTTCAATAAATTGGTTGATTGCTGCTTCTTTTCTTGTTGAAAACCATCTTTGAAGCATCTCTCTTATAGATTCTATTAACGACGTTATAGGCAATTCTCTCGCATGCACAATTGCTGCATTTATAGATTCGGCAATGTTACTTGTAAGAATGTTATACCATTTCGTTGGAAAGAATGGCCGAGCCCATTTTTCTGGTTTTGCTTCCAAAAGATAAGTGGTCATTTCAGGGCTAATTTTCTGTAATTCAGCCATGGCAGAATAATATTCTTGAGCTGAGTACGCTCTTGAAGCAGTTTCAAATATGGCATGCACATGTAATCCCCTAAACTTAGTCCTTAGATTTTGCTTCAAATGATAAAGACAAACTCCATGATATACACCAGGATACACTTGTTCAACTGCATTTTTTATGCGTTTATGCCTGTCAGATACTATGCACAAATTTTCTCGATCTCCTATTGCTTCTTTTAGTCTTGTAAAGAACCATATCCATGCATTGTCATTTTCTGAATCCCCAATTCCAAAGGCGAGCGAAAAAATTTGATTGTTTCCATCTTTAACACAAGCTGCATACAGTGTACCTCCACATTTCGTCTTTAAAAATGTTCCATCTACCACTATAACTGGTCGACATTGCTTCCATCCATCTAATGAAGCCCCAAAAGCAATAAACATGTATTTAATCTTGTAAAATTTAAATAAAAAAACAACCAATTCCTAGAGATGTAAGATATGGATTGTAATTAGTAAAGCCTTGAATATAGGAATGCAAATCATAAATATTATTCATACCTGTTTTCTTCATCTTTACATACTCTTGTGATAGTTCCTGGGTTGGCCAACTGTAGCATATACAAATATGAAGGCAACAATGCATAACTTTCCTCATTTGACCCTCTAACATCATCAGCTGCAAGTGTTTTTGCTCTCCAGGCTTTATTGTATGTTACACCTACCCCGTGTTCATCTCTCATGTCTCTTATTATTTTCCTTGGTCGATAGGTTGATCCTGGGTCACGAAACTTCTCTTTGAAGTAACTACTGATGACTTTTGCACTTGCTTGTCTATTTTCAAAATTTCTGTGATTTAAGGAGCATGTGTGGTGTTTATGGTATTTGATAACTCGAAAGTAGTCTGATACTTTTGAGCTTCTTGCACGTACATACCAGCCACAATTCTCATCTATGCATTTTGCCCAAAATGCTTCTGAACATGATTTTTGAATTCTGTACTGAAAGTGTTTCTTGATGGCTATTTTCGCAAGTGTATGTTTTAGATCAGTCTTATTCTTGAAAACATAATTGAGTCTTATGTCTTCGATCTCCATATTCGGCAACACATGCAGAGGTGATTGAGCTTCTTGCCCGTGTTCTGTAATTTTGTTGGATTCTTGTGTTGAGGCGCTCTTCATCTTGCTAGTGCTTGTAGTATTCGTATTGGGGTCTGTGAGAGTCAAACTGTGACTTGTTGCATTGCTTGCTAAAGCAGATGGAATGCTAGCTTCTCTTGGCAAAGAAATGGTTTGATTTCTCTGTTCTACTTCAACGATGAGAGGACATTTTTTCAACTCTTCCACAGTCTTGTTCAAGTTTAGATAAACTTGTAAATTCTCATCACTTTCTATCTTCATTCCTTTGCTTGTATCCATATTTGCATCAAAAATCAAGTTTGTTGAAATCAATCTTTCATTCAATCTGAACTCTTTGTATATCTTGTTTACCAATTCCACATACTTGATATCCTTTTCCACCATCAATATTTTCACTTCATGATCAATGTATTTGTTGTTTGCATTCCATCTTCCGTTAAAAACTACAAATAACATTATCTTATCCATTTCCTGCAATAAAAAATAACACAACCATGAGAGCTTATTGCTTTATCTTGGATAGAAATTAAAAAAAAAAAAAATCAATTCAATATACTTTTTGCCTTAACTTCACTCAACTCAAGGCAAACACAATTTTTGCAAAACTAAGTGTCAATAATATTTGTGACTCAATAAGAAGAATCAAAGTAATGCAAAAGATGTTTTATCGTGAAGATGAAGATAATAATGTTATTTTACAACAAAATTTAAACCTCAAACATTCAATGGCTAAAAATTTAAACTAATACTTTCATAATTTACAACATTGTTCTTAAAATTAGGATTCAATGTGCTGAACAACAAAGACATATTTTGAGGATGCTGGAAATTATTTTGGCAAGAGAAATGGATCTCAAAAAGAAAATGACAGAAATAAGACAAGTTGAAGAAGTGCTAAAGCAAAGGCTGGTCTCATCAGAAGAACAAGTATACTGCATGGGAGATGAAACAGAAGATGTTCGGGAAAAATTGTTTGTGGTGGATAATATGGCTGTGGTTTCAGTGGGAATTTCAAAAGAGCTATTGGGTCAATTGCAGTCACTCCAGGTAAGTTTAAAAAGTTCAGCTACTCGGCTGAGATCAAAGCTGGAAAGCAGCAATGCAAAAGTTAATGACTTGCTTGTTACATAGACAAACAAACTAAAATCCAATTTGAGAGATGCTGAAGATAAAATAATTCTTGCCAATTCAAAAGCCTTTACTTTGGGGTGATAAGGTCAGATTGCTTGATAAAGAGCTGAAAGAATCTGAGTTTCTGCTGCTGAATGCAAAGTATTCTGCAGATGGGAGTCAGGAAGAGCTTAATGCTCTATGTTGCATAATCAATGAATTACCATCTTGCACTTCTATAAGACCAAGAAAATCAATAACAAAAAGTATATATATTGTGTAGTTGGGAAACAAAGAAATCGCTAAAACTCACTTACTCATGACATATCCATAAAAGGAATTAAGAATGCACTTTCGAGTGAGTTGTAAAGAATCATATAATAGTTTTTAGTTACAATTTTTATTACATATAATAAAAATAGTTCATGATCTTCCAAAAGTAAATAGATGTTATTCTTTGCATAAGATTTTTTGTAATGTGATAGATCTTTCTTAGGTAATAACAATTATATCTTAGTTTCCAAATCCAATAATGAAATTTCTCAAGAACAACTTTATTAATAACAATGAAAGATTTACAAATGAGCATATGAGAGGCTCAAACTCTCGTACCACAGCCTTTCAAGAGGGCTGATATCTCCACCAAAGTTTAAATTATAAATCAAGTATATTTAAACCCTTAGTTTTGAAATTTAAACCATTAAGCTTTAAATTTAAACCACAAGACTTAAAATTTAAACTACTTGCCTTAAAATTTAATCCGCAAGTCTTAAATATCTTAAAATATGAACAACTAAACTTAAATGGCATCAAAATTTAATCCACAAGGTTTAAGTTTTATTCATTTAGGCTTAAATTATAAACATACTCTATTTTAATCTATATAATGTAATGTGTGAATCTAATATAAAATTTTTATAATTTTAAACCAAATGTCTTAAAACTTAAACCACTATTTATAAATCTGAACCACAAGGCTTAAATGACATCATATTTAAACCACAATTTATAAATTTTTATTCATTTAAGCTTAAATTATAAACCAAGTATCTTTAAACCCCTAGGTTTGAAATTTAAACCACTAAGCTTTAAATTTAAACCACAATGCTTAAAATTTAAACCACTTGCGTTAAAATTTAAACCGCAAGCCTTAAATGGCTTAGATCAAATGTTTCATGGCATTTGTTTGGTAAATTGCAGACACTCCAGCTAAGTTTGAAAAGTTCAGCTACTTGGCTAAAATCAAAGCTTGAAGGTTCCAAGGAAGAATTGAAGGCTAAAGAAAATTATTTGAGCAAGCTGGAAAGGAGCAATGCAAAATTTAATGACTTGCTTGTTGCATAGACAAACATACTAAAATCAAAATTGAGAAATGCTGAAGATAAAATAATTCTTGCCAATTCAAAAGCCTTTACTTTGGGTGATAAGGTTAGATTGCTTGTTCAGCTACAATGTGCAATAACATATGCCAAAGCTAGTCAAGACAAACAAATCCTTCTGTAATCTACAATAGCTGAGCAGTGAGGGCAGAGAAGCCAGACAAAGGAGTTTTCATTGGAAGGGCGGGAGATTTTACCACTGGAGCATTACTGTGAGAAGTGTCAGAAGGCATTGAAGAATCAAGAAAGTAAAAGAATCAAGGGAAAGCTGAAGAAGAGGATTAATGTTTTTGGCTGATAACATTTAAAGAATAGAAAGTGTTTGATAAAAGCTCTGATCAAGTAATGGATTGAGCTACTGAGCTTTGTATTTATAGTGTTTCATTAATACACCAAAACAATTTTTTAACAGCTTTATCCAAACCCAGTTGTTCATTTAGGTAAACCGTTACATAAAAACAAACTCTAAATTAATTTAACAGAACCTTAGTATAATATCTAACATAATCATGCCAATCAACGAAAGCTTTCATTGAGTTCAAGCTACCGACCTTCAACTTTAATGTCAGGATAAAATCTAATTCTTTGTTCAAGTTGGCATCAGGTGTTTGTTTTCTTAGATCAAGACTTGCTCTATCAAGTACAAACCTACAGAAAATATAAAATCAATTAAACCAACAATTTTGGACAAATAGGTACAAGAATAATGATCCCAGAAATGGCCAGCACACATGTCAAACGTCAGACAAGTTTAAGAATTTATTCCAGTATATTTAATTCCAAATCAAAGAGCCAAATGTAGCATTAAAATAAAAACATATAAATCCGAAAATCATATAAACAAAGATCAACAAACTCTTTTTTTATACCAGAAATTTATAGTTTACATAGAGACATTTTATCAACAAACTCCTAGCACTATAAATTTGTGAAAATGAAGAAAAACTCTCCATGATAATGATAATGATCCCAATGGCTGATTTTTTGCAATATCATAGTCACAGTTTTATTGAGTAATTTTAACAAACACTTAGAAGGCATTTTAACTTATGTATAATATGGAATATTCAATTTTATTTAACTTCACTAAATTTTCATACACACATGAATGTTAATTTATATGTATGATTGCAACAAACATATACAGTTCAAAAAATTTAAAAAAAAATAAAAATTGAGACAGGAGGAAGAGAGAAATTTAGTCTCAAGTAAGGAGGAAGAATTCACTAAGCAGATTTGAGTGGCTGTGGCAGAGGAACAGAAGAGGAAATTTGATGAACAACAGTGCAGTGGAGATGGTAGAACAGCAGTGCAGTGGAGATGGTGGTGGAAAATCGATGGGAGAAGGAGAAATCGATGGTGATGGAAAATCGATGGGAGAAGGAGAAATCGTTGGTGGTGGAAAATCTATGGGAGAAGGAGAAATCGTTCGATCGAAGAGGAAGAAATCGATTGAGGAAGAGCTATAACTATAAAAGCGGTATGAGTAAGGGTAATATAGGAATCACAGCTTTAAAATTGGGTATATTTAGTTAAGAGATTGATGCTGGATATATCTAGTTAAGTATGTTTAAAAACAGGTAATTATGAGAAAGACCCATAATAATGTGTAAACTTATTGGGCTTGGGCCTGGGGGGCCAAGAGCCGAGAAAGGGCCTTAATTTTGTTTGTATAAGGAAGAGAAACGAGGAAAATAGCACTCTGCATTATCTACTGCAATTTTGGCGTCTTTCCGCTTCGAGATGAGCAAAACTCACCTCTGACCTCATCGTCCTCGTCATCATCACAATGTAAGTTTCATTTCTGCTCTCAAACTTACTTTTTTTTTTTTTTTTTTTCTTTTCTCTCATTTTCTTTAGTTTTCCTTTATTTATTTTCTTGCCGAGAATTAAGTGTCTGTTTTTCTATTATCTTATTTAGTGAGCTGTGGATAGGAGGTGGCCATGGCGACTGAATCCCAGTCTCCTCCTCATTCGACCCCTCCTGACCAAAGTGCCCAGAAACCAGGTTCTGCTTTTTCTTCTAACTCTTTCGAATTTTGATTTTGTTTTTCTTTTTGGGTTTTCAATATTATTTAATTCAATAGTTGATTTATGTTTAAATATTTAGATATGTGTGAGTTATGGTTTATAAAGTGTCTTCAATCAAATGGGTATGCAGGAGATGATTTTGTAAATTTGTTGCAATCCAAGCTGGGATATTTTGTAGCACTTGCTTGCTCTGTGGTACTTCTTTATGTTATAATTGATCTTAAAGCTTTGCATGTTCTTATGGGTTCATGCGTGATTCTGTTTGGTTTGAATTTGATGCTTATGGAAGTGTACGTCTATCTGTACACGATCATTGTCTTTGGTGAATTCAAATTGTTCACTTTCCTAAGCATTAATTCCTTTGTAGTTTTTCAATTTTGTGTGTAAAGACTTGTCTACTATTAGGCTTTACAAAAAAATATTAAAACAGGACACTTTTACTGCGTATAGAAATACTATGGAGTCAAAGTTTTATTACCAAGTAATTGTGATCTCTAGAAAGAAAGGAAACTGAAAAATAAGTTGTTGATTTGCACCATGTTTTTGTAAGGATTTGGTAATGTTTACTTAAATAGACTTTACTTTCCAGAACCGATCATTATATAGTCATACGTATTGTAATGTGAATGTTATCGTTCTTTTTTTTATAAATATTATGCTTTGAATTTATTGCTAGAATGATTACCCTCTATGTTGAAGATAAAGGTATTGTTTCTTCTCTTAAACAGCTGGTGTCATGCAACCAATTCCAACAACTGAGAATCAGCAAAATGTCCAGGCAGAAGCTACTAAGGAAAATGCTTCAACATCTGTGTTTGTGAATTCGGAACCAATGCGAGAGGATCAAGTACAGAATGCAGTGAAATTCCTCTCTCACCCGAAAGTTAGGGGCTCTCCAGTAATGTATAGACGATCTTTTCTTGAGAAGAAGGGCCTTACAAAAGAGGAGATAGATGAAGCTTTTCGACGAGTGCCCGTAAGAAAGCTTTTATTTTGTAAATTTTACAATAGTTAACATTTTTCTACTAAGTATATTATATTCCTTTATCATTTTCAAATATTCATGCTGTTAAGTGACACACTTTCACAAATTACAGGATGCACCTCCTAGTGTACAAACTTCTGGTGTGAATCAAGGTAGATTTTTCATACGGGTTTATAGGTTTGACCAAAGTATCGCTATTTATTGCATAACTTATGTTGTTGTGGGGATTTTTTTTCTCTTTATAGCAGATGGACAGAAGACATCATCTAGTGTTCAGCCACAAACCTCTGCACCTGCTGCTCCTACAAATGCTGTTTCTCAAGTGGCTTCCGTAACACGTTCACGGTTTCATTGGTCTCATGCTGTTCTTGCTGTAGGATTATTGGCCGTTTCAGGAGCTGGAACAGCTGTTATAATTAAGGTATTTAGATTTGACCTGCGCACTTGGCCATTGAACAAGTCGGATTTGTCAATGGTCATTATCTTATGCTTAAGATACAAGTGCTATAATCTTGTCAGTACATTATAATGCTTCTTGTTCCGAAATTCAATTTCAGCTGGCTAACTTTATGCTTATACTCCCCTAAAAAATCCTTGTGCTTATTTGGTGTTACCTTGTAATGCTTTTCCTGTTTTAGAATGCTGTTATTCCTAGATTAAAGTCATGGATACGTAAGGTTATCTCAGAAGAAGAAAATGAATCAGTTGAGAAAAAAGATTCTAAACCAAGTGTAGCGGAGGAAGCTGCAGCTGCTGCAAAAGCAGCTGCAGCTGCAGCAACTGATGTGGCAAAAGCTAGCCAGGAAATGATGAGTTCGAAAAATGAAGGTGGCTGGTGCTTCTATCCTATTTTGTCTTGCATGATGATCTGTAATAAGTCTTCAATTTTAATTTATTGTTTCCTTTTTCTTATCATTTGTTGAGTAATTAAGCTTATTTGTACTTGCTTTAGAGAGGAGGTACTTTGGGGAGCTTATGAATATGTTAGACGTACAAGTGCAAGAAATGAAGTCAATGGGTAATTCCATTCGGAGATTGGAAGGTACATAGAGATTGCTTTATGATCAAAGTAGTAGATATGAGTCATATGACCAGTGTTGTGCCCACGAATATTTGCTATTATGATTGTAGATAATTCTGAAGATATCTTGGTTCCTGCTTTGGTGTAGGAACTTATATTTGATTTTTTTTTATTTTGCCCCAGATTGTAGTTATTTAAGATGCTATTCAATCGTTCTTTTTTGCCAATTCATCAGGTGAAACAAGTGCTCTTAGGAGAACCTCTGGCATCGATCATGAAAGCCATCAATTAAATGTCATAAACTCAAAGGTCAGTACAATTTAAGCACATGTTAAATGCTTCATTAATCATTATCTGCAAAGCAACAATCTCTCATGTTCAAGTGTTGGTTCTTACTAACTCTCTTTTTGCCCCCCTGTACAGAAACCATATGTTAATGGCAAGGCAGACTATGACTCACACTCAGGTTGTTGTTACACTTTAAGTATATTACTTACAATTCTAACTGTATATTATATATTTAGACTCTTACAATTCTCTGTGCAGTTAGATCTGCCTCACCTCCTGCGTCTGCAGAGCCATCACTTGGACCTCCACCTCATCCAAAGTCTTATATGGACGTAAGTTGTTTTCTAGATCTTGTTGGACCTACAAATTGTTAGTCTTAAATCTTAATAGTTGATGTTTAGTTATCACTCAAAATTTCATATGGAGGTAGGTTGTTTTCTAGATCTTTGTTTTTGTTGCCAAAATGTTCTTTTGAACAACTGTTTCTTAGTGTTTTAAGGAGCTTTTTCTTTGATGTTCTTTATCATTTAACTCCGGTCTTTAGAAATACACCGTTAATATTTTGAGGAGCCTGTAAGGGTCAGATTTATTATCCTGTTGCTGCAGTTTCTGTAAGGATCTGGTTTTTACATTATACTGATGAAATGTGACTCAAATCCTTCTATTGGATCTTCTCGCATCTAACTTTTCCTGACCGGCTGGTTAATTTCAATTAACTATGCCCGAGTCTTCAAACATAATAGCACGTGTCCATGTCATATGGTCTATCTTCTTTGGATGGTATCTAATATTATCTTTTATTATTCCAAATAGAAATGAGTTTCTCTTTTGTAATGGCCAAAGTGGTTGTGTTGGTTTGATGTTCACAATAGTGCTTTTATTGTTAGAGATGTTTTATCACTGCTTTGCAATTCTTTTTTCTTCCTATGGCTTCTACTTATTTAATTATTTTTATGTTGCAGATTATGGCCATGGTACAAAGAGGGGAGAAACCTCCTAATGTCAGGGTAATCTACTAGTTCGAATAGAGATCATTTTAGTTTGATTTTATACTTACTTTTTGTCTTTCTGGATTTGTTGGCAGGAGATTAATGATTCACCTCCAAACCCTAATCAACAACCATCAAATCCTCGGTTAGCACCTAGATCTAAGGTTAGCTTTTGATGCATCTTTTTTTCCACTCCAATTTCTTGTTTCATTTGTATGCCTAAAAAGCTGAAAAATGTCTTCATCAAATGAGATGAATTTCCAAGTCTTTTCAGTAGTTGCACCAAATTAAACTGAGTAATGATATTTCTCCTTGAGTAGCCTTGGGAGGTTAGTCAGACCCAGTACTACCAAAGCCAGGTAATTCAATCTCAAGGGAGCGGTGAAGGATTTAATTCCAATCCCCAAGACAATGGGCTCAACTATTCATCAAATGGAGATGGTCCAGTGCCGTGGTGGCAACAAAAGAATCCAAGAATCACTGAGATTGAAAGTGAAGATGAATTGAAGACTAGGTCTTATGGACCCCCAACCAGTGAACAACCAATTAGGCGTTCATGGGTTCCACCTCAGCCTCCACCTGTGGCAATGCCAGAAGCAGCTGAAGCCATCCGAAGGCCAAAATCTTTAGCACAGAAGGAGCTTTCAGCTGATGATCAGTCAGAAACACGTTCATCAGATGTAACTGATGAGTTGCAGAGGATTACAAAAATATCTGAATCTGGGGGCCCGGTTGAAAGTTATACTGGGAGCTCATCGATGAACTCAAGTGAGATACAAGAAGCCAAAGATGAAATTTATGGGTGATCTGAGTAACCAGCTTCTATCTATAAGGTATACACATATGCTGCATACATATGTAATGCTACCATGAATAGTGTTTGCAATTAAAACTGCAAATATATTTTAGAATCCCAAGTTACCGTTGATATAAGATTGCTAAGATTTCGTACCAAAAGAGAACCCATCCACCCCACCCCTAATGTGTGGGTGTATACATATATAGAATCCTTTACTGCACTAGCTTGATATAGACTGCATCTTTTGATTAAAAAAAACAGAATAATGCACAACCCTGCATACCCAAGTCCATAATATTGGGCAAAGTTCAATTTTGACCAAGCTTTTGTTTTTTCATTTGGAAACTAGTACCTCATGTCATATGCCTTTTTCTTTCTGCTCAATTTTATAATGTAATAGTAATTAGTGCTGCACTAAACCAACTCAACTAATGGTGTCTTGCCAGCATTGTAATTAGCTAAGTTTTTCTTCACATAGACATCTAGTCCTACTGAAGTGGGCTTTGTAGAGTGGACACTAACACTCTACTCAGCCACCATTGGTCATTAGAAATAGAGCTATACACGTTTATGTTCCCACTTTCTTAATTACTTGTTTTTGTGGTAATTACAACTCGTTGATATATTTATTAAGTCATTTAAAATATTAGTTGACTTTTTTATAAAATGTTTCAGGGTAGGTATTGGAAACCATGGTGGCTACCAGAATTGTTTATCGCAATAATCCGCAGCAGCGACTTTATGTTACAGTTTCTATCTGTTCTACATGGAAGCATTATCAAACACCATATTACTATATCAGTTCATGATACGCATCAAATTGGATGTTTAAGTCGGTCTGTTGTGAAGGATCCCAACTCTTGTTGCTCTGGTCTTGCCTTTATCAGACAACCTCATAATATGTTGATCAGCAAAAAGTATTGTATCTTAAATCATGATTGCTATGTATTTCAGTTTGTTACTGCATATAATAAGAAATGATGGAAAATATAGTTTCCTTTTAGGCAAACATTAATGATAATAATAATAATATAATATCTGTTATAATGAACATATTTCTCTTCAACTAGAAGATTTTCATACAAGTTACACTATGTTTAAGTTTTCATTTCTTCCAGAACCACAAGCATTACTAGATATCCAGGTAATCCTAATCAAGTAAAACCCTTTTCAACCATAATGAGTTTTGTTACCTCTAATAATGGTCCTAACTTTCATCAGTTTGGTAAGTTTGCCCTTTTTACATTGTCAACTATGGCCACTTAATATTTACACTTTTTTAGCAAACTAATTAGATTGTTTGGTACCAATTAGGTCATTTTGTCAGTGTTTCATTAAAAGGAAATTTTTATTTAAAAGTATCTCATATCATAAACTAGGCCAAGCTATTGGTTCATTGTGACGGAGGAGGATCTTTGAAAGCACAAAAAGATTAGATACTTTTACTAAAATAAAAATAATCCAAAGCGACTGTCACTCGGAAATGATTATGCTATTATATTATAAAATGAGATTACGGTATCTATTACTTTATCTTAATTGATAGCACAAAATTGTTTTTGTCTTCACTCACAAATAAAGTCCTTTACTCATATCTTATATCACCTTCTCCTTCCCTTCTATACCAACCCACTAATCACTATTGTACAATTTGCTTATTTATTTATTGCTTAATTATTGTTGTTTACATTAGTATTGAGAAGATGACCCCAAAACAATGAACGATGGGATACTTTAGTATTGAGCAAGAAAAGATTCCAAATGCTATGTTTGTTTGGAAGATGTCGTTTTTTCATGCAGATTTAGTGGTAGATAATTTATTTTACATATAAAATGGTTGAAGGGACATCTGTGGCTTTATCATTACTATTTGCACTCATGATCTCTTTGATTTAAATATGTTTCTCAATTTTTTTTTCCTTAAAAAAAAAGTGTTTTGGCGTTAATTAAATAGAATAAATAGTATTTTTGATCTATGAACTTTTGACACTACCGGATTGTGTCCTTAAAATATACACTCTGTTAAAATTTCTTTATAAACTATTGATACTATTAGATTGTGACTCTTATTACGATTTACATAAAATAGTTAGCATTTTTGCCCCCAAATTTTGACAACTACCCAATTGTACCACATTTAATTATAAAATTTTAAATTCTATTTTTTTATTAGTTCTTAAAAAATTTAAGAAAAATTATTAAAAAGATTCAATAAAAGACTAAAATTATTTAAAATAAAATAATAGAAAGTAATTAGAAAAATATATTAAAAAAGAATAAATAAGAAGAAGGGAATATGCTTTTTTTTTTCATTTATAACAATTTAATTTTTATTTAAAAAATATTTTCAAACTTAAAGAAATTTTAAATAATTTTAGTCTTTTATTGAATTTTTAAAATAATTTTTCTTTAATTTTTTAAGAACTAATAGAAAAATAGATTTTTAAATTTTTATAATTAAAGTGGGCACAATTTGGTAGTTGTCAAAGTTCGGAGGACAAAAATGCTAATTATTTTATGCAAATCGTAACTGGGAGCACGATCTAATAGTATCAATTGTTCATGGAAAATTATAATTGGTCGTATATTTTAGGGAGCACAATTTAGTAGTGTCAAAATTTCAGGGGCAAAAATGCTATTTATTCATATAAATATATTAGGTTTTTTTTTGTAGGGGCTAAAAAAAACGTATCTGTGCACCTCTTTTGTGTTTCCCTTCCACGTATAGTTTTCGACGCGATTTTTTTTATGATCGTATTTATTCTAGTTATTTAGACAATTTTGCAAATTTTTAGATTACTCTGAATAATTTACAGTGTCGAAAATAAAGTTCAAATAGCTTGTTACACGCATGACTAATTTTTTTTATGCTCGTAGAAAACATGTTTGAATCTAATTTTTGGCAATGTAAATTATTCAATTTTTTTTTAAAATTTGCAGGATGCTCCTCATAATTATAATATATACGTTCATAACAAAAATTGCGTCAAAAACTATTCATCAAAAACTATTCATGATAGTGGTACACAAAAGAAAGACGCCAGTACACCTCTAAGATAAAAACTCCTAAATATATATACTCAATTCTCTTACCTCTCCTTGTCCTCTTTTTTTTTCACTGAAATTACATTTTGGACTTTAATAACAAAATAATAAACATATACTTTACACTCTCTTTGTTAAACATATTTGAACAATCAATTCTAAAATGAAAATTCCAAAATACATATTATTTTCACTTTCGTATAATTTCCTATCCATCAATCCAAATATTTATTTTCTTCAATTAATTGGTTAATATGAAAATGAAAACGAATCATGATTTATGTTGAAAATGGAAACAAAAATAAAATTACATTTAAATGGTAGGTTATAAATTATATAATTATATTTAATATGTTAAAATATAATTTATAGAGAGGTTGTCTATATATGTAATAAAAGCATACCTAAATGTAATTAATGACAAGATTCTTTAGTCGATAAAACATAAACGGCAGCTTAATTAATGACAAAATATGATATAAATAAAAATCATAAAAACCATCAATCATAAAAATCATAAAAATCATAATTCTAATAAAATTTTTGGACACGTTAGATGGCACAAAAAAAATAAACATATAAAAACGACATGTCGTATTGGACAAATAAATGAGAGTTTCGAGACCTGCCCCCTGGCTTTGTTTTCGTCGTTATTGTCAGTGTAGCCCCCGCCATACACTATTTGCCAGGATTCCACCGTTTCCAAATCCACACACAGTACCAATAAAAAGGTAATTGAATAACAAAACCAAGTCTTTGTGCAATTCAAAGACACCCCAGATTGAAATAAAAGTAAGATCTTTTTAGTTTTCTCTGGGAGACTTTGTGTTTCTTTTTGGTTTTGTGGAGTTTGAACGTAACGGTTAAAAAGGAGAAAACTTTAAAGGGTTCAGTTTAAATGGCTCTGAACTTGTTATCCCCAGCTGAAGTGAAGGCTCTCTCCTTTTTGGAGTCCACCAAGTCCAGCCGCTTCCCTAAGCTGTGTCCAGGTTTTACTTCCAATCTTCATACTTTCTGTTTGGTTACTCGGAAAGTGGGGGGGAGATCACATAAAATCAAGGCTCTTTTTTTTTTTTTTTTTCTTTTGTGTGGGGAAGCTTTAAGTTATGAGCTCAGCTCACTTGGGATAGTGATTTTGTTGAGGTTTGTCAACTTTTTTGGGATTTTTTTTTTTTAGTTTAAAGGTATTGGCTTCTTTCTTATAGTAAAGAACTTTTGTCCCAACAAATTAAGCGGTGTTTTGTGTTTAATTTTTAATTGTTTAGTATAGATTTTCGAAAGTAATTCTTATGTTGCTTAAAACATGTAATTGAGAGTCATTTATATAATGCTTATGGTAGATGCCTATATTTATTTGATTATTACCAGCTCAATTTTGGGTTTGAACCCCAATGAGGGTATTATATATGGTGTTCTGATGTATTTGATGCCTTAAGATTGTTTCTTTGTTTATGCTGCTCCCAGAAATTTTTGTGTTAAGACTATGACAGCCTGAGTTTATGTCATTGTTTTATTCGTTTTCTTTAGGTGGAATTACTTTGCATAGAAAGGATTGCAGAGTACCACTTAGAAGAATAGTTCATTGTTCGGTGCAGCTACCTCCTCCAGCTTGGCCAGGAAGAGCTATTCCAGAGCAAGGCCTCTGTAATTGGGATGTCCCAAAGCCTATATCTATTCTTGGCTCTACTGGTTCTATAGGAACTCAGGTACTAAATAAAAGCAAAAGACTAAGGAAAGAAAAAGATAAGAAAAGAGAGAGAGAGAGAGAGTTTTGTCTGTGATTAACTGGGGAATTTATGGTTTAAAGGACTTATCTGGATGCTCTTGGTCGAAAATAGTTCCTGTTTCAGAATATGAAATAAGAAAACCAGGGTTGAATGGTAATGGCCTGCTATAGTCATATACTCTCCGTGGAAAAAGGACTCACCGAAACAATTTGTAACGATTATAAGTTGTGAAAAAAAGGGGTCATTCCCCAATCATGTTTAAGAGTTACTTGTATGAAAAAAATTTAAGCAACAAATGAAACATAACTTTTCATAGCCAGGTTTCTGTAACTTTGGAAACTATGATCTTGACTTAAGTCAGAGCTACCTATTTTAAAGGAGTTTGAAATCTCTAAATCTTGTATTTAATGCTGGATTGGAGTTTGCATTGATTGACTTGGTTCTCTTTCTTCAGGTCTTTTTTGTTTGAAAAAAGATGGCATTTATGTATTTGATTAAACAAGATTTGGTTTCTTATTTTTTTTTTCTTTCTCTCTTCATATTTTCCTTGTAACTAGAGTAAGTTGTTTTTCAGACACTGGACATTGTGGCAGAGAATCCAGATAAATTCAGAGTAGTGGGACTTGCAGCTGGTTCGAATATAACTCTTCTTGCAGATCAGGTATTCTGTAAACCTGACCTAATTCACTTTATAAATTCACAGGATCATGATCATAACTGAAGAAAATGGTATGAGAGAATATTTTTATTTCTATATTCTCTATCTTTTACAACATAGAACTAGGCTATATATACAACAAACAACTAAGACCCTTCGCATTCAAAAATAAATACAATAAATAGGAATTCCTATAGACTAGGAAGCTGAAACAACAATTGGAAACATAAATTCCTTGCTGTCAACATCTGACAACCAATTACTAGCTTGATTTCATACCCTTCGCATTCAAAAATAAATACAATAATTAGGAATTCCTATAGACTAGGAAGCTGAAACAACAATTGGAAACATAAATTCCTTGCTGTCAACATCTGACAACCAATTACTAGCTTGATTTCATACACTCCCCCTCAAGCTAGATGATATATGCTAAACATTCTTAGTTTGGAGCCAAGTTCACTGAAATTAGGGTGATGGAGAGCTTTGGTTACTGCCTGTTGTCTTGAGGGAACATGTTTCAAGGTGAAGATCTTGTTTTCAATCTTCTCATGTTTGGTTCTATCATGATGGACTGGATTCTTTGCAATTGCTATAGCTGATTGATTATCATAGAAAACATTTATAGGGCTTTCAAAGTGGGTGGATTCTGAGTTCATCAAGTAAGCGTTTCAGCCACATTCCTTCACAAATTCCATGTGCTAAGGCATGAAATTCCGCTTCAGCACTTCTGTGAGCTACTAACTGTTGCTTCTTGCTGCGTCAAGATACGAGATTTCCCCAAATATAGGAGCAGTATCCGGAAGTGGATCTTCGATTAGTGAGAGAACCTGCCCAATCTACATCTGTGTGGATTTTAAGATCCCTGTGAAAAGCTTTTCTGAACATTAGCCATTTTCCTGGTGTTCCTTTGAGGTACCTAAGAATCCGATAGACAACATCCATGTGCTCCTCTGCAGGATTGTTGAGAAATTGACTAACAACACTTACAACAAAGCTTATATCAAGCCGAGTGTGAGTTAGGTAGATTAATTTTCCCATGAGATGTTGGTACCTTCCTTGATCAACTTTTATTTCATCTATCTGTGCTCCAAGTTTGGTATTAGGATCCATCGGTGTGTCAACTGGCTTGCATCCAATCATCCCTGTTTTCTGTAAGAGGTCGATGACATATTTTCGTTGAGTGATTGAGATGCCTAGGTTGGATCTTGTTACTTCCATCCCTAGGAAGTATCTTAATTGTCCTCAATCATTTATCTCAAATTCACTGGAGAGGAGCTGCTTGAGATGAGTAATTTCCTTAATGAAATTTCTTGTAACCACAATATCATCGACATAAAACTATTTTTTTTTTAAAAAGAGACAAGACGCCTTAGTCAGAGACTGACCCCCTCTCAACATTATTGAGAGCCCTTACTTTTGGCGGAGGAATACCGTGGTTACAAAACAATCACAAAAAAACAAGCCACCAAAACCCCACAATAGACACCCAGTCCCAACTTTAAAGCCAAAAATTGCCCCAATCTCTATTAAGATCCAAAAAAGAAACCCCGCAAAAAACTTGGTTCTAAACACCCAAGTTGCAACCCAAAACTTAATCTTATCCCAAATAGTCTGCTGAGATAAAGACACCTTCAAAAATTCTACTATTCCTTTCAAGCCATAAGGCCCAAAAAGTCGCTAGCAAGGTGGTCTGCCACAATCGAGACACCCTTTTGCCTCCCTCTAAACGACTCAGAAACAATTGAGAACAAGTAGAGGGCATACACCAAAGGACACCAAACTCAACCAAGACCTTACCCCACACCTCCCTAGCAAAATGACACTCCAGGTATAAGTGTCTAGTTGATTCCCCTGCAATCTTACAACAAACGCACCAACTAGGAGATAAACAATGATAGGGTCTCCTCCTCTACAAGTTGTCATGAACATTCAATCTATTCTCGAAGACCAGCCAACCAAACACTTTAACTTTTGAGGGAGACACTTTTCCACAAAGACTTTGCCCACTTCTTTTCCGGACCTAAGTGAGCATAACTTAACCTCCAAAAGGCAGACCTGCAAGAGAATATTTCACTAGTGTCAGGTCTCCTCCTCTACAAGTTGTCATGAACATTCAATCTATTCTTGAAGACCAGCCAACCAAACACTTTAACTTTTGAGGGAGACACTTTTCCACAAAGACTTTGCCCACTTCTTTTCTGGACCTAAGTGAGCATAACTTAACCTCCAAAAGGCAGACCTGCAAGAGAATATTTCACTAGTGTCAGGGGTCCACACCCTTCTGTCCTCTAAATTTGCCGGCAGAGCAACCGTATCTAACAACTGAAACAGCTGAGTGAGACTGGGGACCTCCCTGTCAAACAGATTCCTTCTGAAACGCAAATTCCACCTAGGCTTCCCAAACCTCCCTCACCCCCAGAAACCACCAAATCCTTAATCAAACAGTTATCGGCTTTGGAAATCATAAATAAGTCCGGAAATTGATGCTTTAAAGGAGTATCGTTTATCCAAACATCCTCCCAAAACCGAATCTGGTCCCCCTTCCCAACCTTGAACCCGACCAAGTGACTATTCTCCTCATAAAGAGATGAAATATCTTTCCAGGGACCACGAACAGACAACCTACCCCCTCTATCAGTATCCCAAAACCCTCCCCCCCCCCCCAATACCTACTCTTCACCACCCTATGCCACAAAGACTTGTTTTCCAACGGAAACCGCCACAACCATTTCATGAGCAACACCTAGTTTCTCGAGTCCAAGTTACCAATGCCAAGCCCCTCATGACCCTGTGATTTACAAACTTCCTTCCAAGAGACAAGGTGGTCGGAACCAGAGTGATTCGCACCTTCGCAAAGAAAATCTCTCATCAACTTCTCCAAAACTTTCACCACGCCCTTGGGAATATGAAAAAGCAACAAATAGTACACCGGAATAGAAGATAAAATCGATTGAATAAAAGTCAATCTACCACCCCTAGATAAGAAAGCAAACTTCCACCCATCCAAGCATTTGGCACATCTCGAAATCACGGGCTCCCAAAATCCTTTGGAAAGAGGGGAAGCACCCAAAGGTAACCCCAGATACTTCATAGGCCACTGACCCGCCTCACACCCAATCTCCTTGGCACGAAGCTCCACTATCTCCTCATCCAGGTTAATCCCTAACAACTGACATTTCTGTACATTAATATCCAGAAGAACTGACAAAGACTCCTTATCATCAACAAAGAAGATCGTATCATCAACGAACTGAAGATGACTGGCCTCCACATTATCCTGTCCCACTTTGAAGCCTTTCAAAGCTGAAACGCTCTTAGCCTTGTCCACCATCCTACCCAAGACATCTGCAACCAAAGTAAACAAGAATGGTGAAAGGGAGTCCCCTTGGTGAAGACCTCTAGATCCCTTAAATTTCCCCCTTGGTCTCCCATTTAAAAACAAAGAGAAGGATGTAGAAGACAAACATCCCAACATCCATTTCCTCCAAACTTCACCAAAACCTTTCTTATCTAGTACAAAGTCTAGAAAGTCCTAATCCACACAATCGTATGCTTTAGCAAAATCAATTTTGAACACCCATCCCGTTTTACCTTTACTCTGATACTCCTCCACTACCTCATTAGCCACCAACACTGTATCCAAAATCTGCCTGCCCTCCACAAATGCTCCTTGAGTCTCTGCTATCGTGTCAGAAAGAACTCCTCGAAGTCAACCAGCCAACACCTTCAAGATGATTTTGTACAGACTTGTGACCAAACTGATAGGCCTGAAGTCCCGCACACGACAACTATCTAGCTTCTTCGGAATAAGGCAAATATAGGTCTCATTGGTCTTCCTATGAATTACTCCATCTTTAAAGAGACCATCGAATACTGCTTGAAGATCACTCTTTGACCGTGTCCCAGTTCTCCTAATAAAATGCCATGGAAAATCCATCCGGATCCGGAGCCTTAGACCCATCACATTCAAACACTGAACGTCTAATTTTCTCAAAGAAAGGCCTCTCAATGAGAGAAGCCAAAAAAGAAGGAATAGGCTCCTAGAAAATACCCTCCACCCCAATTCATTTCCTATAAATTGAAGAATACAACAAAGAGTAAAAATCAACAATAGCCTTTTCAATATCATCATCTTTATCAAGGATAGTTCCGTCCTCTTGCTCAATTCTAGATATAAAATTCCTTGCTTTTCGAGCACTAAGAATACTATGAAAAAACTTGAATTAGAATCCCTTTCTTTAGCCCATTGACATTTCAACTTAAACCAAATGCCTCTTTCCTCTTCAAAAACTATTTGTTGCCACTCTTTCTTAATCTTCCTTCGCTCCAAAAGAAGTAGATCATTCCACTGGCCCCCTTCCTCTATTCTGTCCAACTCGAACATCCGTCTTTCCAATGACTGTTTAAGCAAAGTTCTTGACCCAAATACCTCCCGACTCCACCCCTTGACTTTATCTCTAACCGAAGACAACTATTCCATGAAACCATACCCCGGCCAACCCATCAACTTAGATGAATTCCACCACTTCTGACAAAGGACAGGGAAATCCTTATGCTCAAGCTAAGAATTATCAAATCTGAAGGGACTGGGACCCCACGAGGGGGGATTAGAATCTAACACAATGGGACAATGATCTGAAACAATACGAACCACCACCTCCAGACGAACGAAAGAATAAAAATCTGTCCATAAGGACGAAAATAAAAATCTCATAGACAAACTATTAACATCTGACTTGCACTGAGTGTAGCCATCTCCCTTTAGAACTTTCGTAAACCTGTCAAACTAGGCTCGAGGGGGTTTCTTGAGTTTGCACACCTTTCCCTTAGTGAATCTGCCCTCAAATCCTGGAGGGATATCCATGTGTATTTCTTCCACTAGATCTCTGTTAAGAAATGCATTCTTTACTTCAAGTTGGAATAAATGCCAATCTTTGTTTACTGCAATTGACAAGAGAACTTGAATGATGTTCAACTTAGCAATAGGAGCAAACGTCTCTTGGTAATCAATGTCATAGGATTGAGTGAACCCTTTGGCCACTAAGCGAGCCTTGAATCTTTCAATGTTTCATTCTTTTGCAGATCCATTTGCAGATCATTCTAAGCGGGCCACTGAGAAGATCCATTTGCAGCCAACTGTGTGTTTGCCAAGAGGTAGATCTGTGAGGATCCATGTTTCATTCTTTTCAAGTGCTCTAAGTTCTTCTATTGCTGCAACCTTCCAATCAGGAATCTATAGGAATCTGTAGGGCTTCCTAGACCGATGTGGGAACTTGAACTTGGTCTAAGGGCGTGATAAAGGCTCTATATGTAGGAGATAGGCTTGAGTAACTTAGATAATTGTGAATGGGATGTTGAGTGCAAGAGCGTACCCCCGATCTGTGAGCAAAGGGATGTTCATATCATCTGCCACATTTTCTTCCATAATAGGTTCAAGTCTAGCGTCTTTCTGTGTTTTTTCAAGGATGAATGGGATCGGATCATATTCTTGACCTTGCTGAGTTTGTATAGTGGCTTGTTCAATGCTTGCTAGTTATTTCTTTTCCCTTGAGTAAACCTGGATCTCTTCACTTGGGATGGGGGCAAGACTTGGAGAGATTGGATGAGGAGTTCTTGGCTCATTTGATTTGGTTGAATGATGAGGTTGGACCTCTTTGCTTGGAATGTGGATAAGACTTGAAGAGATTGGATGAAAATTTCTTGGCTCATGTGATTCAACTAAATAGTTTGGAGTATGGGCAACGGAAGGAGTTGGTGATGTTCTTGGAAGAAGTATGTTGTGAGGAGAAGTATTCGGAGGAGAATCAAATGTATTGTCAATGAGAGAAACAAAGTCCTAATTTTGCAATTCCTGACTATGGTTCTCCCTCGGAATTTCAGAATTGGTGTAATAAGGCTGGTCTTCAAAGAAAGTGACATCCATGGAGTGGAACAACTTTTTGGAAATTGGACAGTAGCATTTGTAGCCTTTTTTATTGGATGAGTAGCCAAGAAGGATACATTTGGTGGTGCGGGCATCGAGTTTGGTTCAGTTTGAGGAGTGAACATGGACAAATGCAACACAACCAAAGACACGAAGGGGAATTTGAGACACAAGAATGTGAGTGAGGATATGATTCAAGAAGGATTTGCAGCGGAGTTTAGAACTTTAAGACTTGTGATGACATTCTATTTATGAGATAGGTGGCTGTGAGGACAGCTTCACCCCAGAATCTTTTTGGAACATGAGATGAAAAAAGTAAGGATCGAGTTACCTCGAGTAAATGGCGATTTTTTCGTTTGGCCACCATTTTGTTGTGGTGTCTCGACGCAGGAACTTTGATGAACAATCCCATGCGATTGCAAATATGGTCCAATGATAGAATTGAAAAAGTCACGAGCATTGTCGGTTTTTAATACCTGAATGTTTGTTTGAAATTGGGTTCAAATCATTATGGAAGTTTTGGAAAATCTGATTTGTTTCAGACTTTTCTTTCATGAGGAATGTCCAACTTAAGCGGCTATGATTGTCAACTAGTAACAAAAACTAACGTGTCCCACTGATATTCTGAATTTTGGATGATCCCCAAATATCCCTGTGAATGAGTGAGAAAATCATGAGAGGGTTGATGAGGTCTTGGGGCAAAAGAGTGACGAGAGTGCTTAGAAAATTGACAACTATCACACCGGAGAGACTGAAGGTTTATAGCGACAAATAGGGATGGGAATAAGTGTTTGAGGTACATGAAATTTGGATGACCTAGATGGTGATTGTATTGATTTTGTTGGACAGGTTGACTGATGTAAGAGATTGACACTGAGAGAGACAACAATGATTTCCATGGTTAGACACGGGGGTTTAGATTTTTAGCAGATACAGGCCCTTACTGAATGCAGCCTGGCCAATCATCATCCATGATTCCACATCCTGAAAAACACAAAAATTAGCAGTAAACTTAGCTTCACAATTAAGATCTCTATTCATTTTGTTCACTGAGATTAAATTACAATCAAGTTTGGGAACGTAAAGAATAGAATTTAAGACAAGACTTGGTGTGATTGTTATGGTCCCAATTCCGTCTATTCTCGAACACAAGTCATGTGCTATGCGTACAGTGCTATCATTGGAGCATTTGCTAAAAAATGAAAATAGTGATCTATCACCTGTCATGTGGTTTGAAGCACTGGAATCCACAATCCAATGGGTATGAGGGGTTTGAATAACCTGAAGTGCATGAGTGTTGCTTTGTTGTGCGATTAAAGAGAAATATTGTGAAGAGCTTTGTGATGCCATAGAGAAATAGCAGTGGTGACGAGGCAAAGGAGCACGGATGAGTGGTGCGCCAGAGACGAGGAAGACGCCGAGGAGGAAGACATCTGAAAAAGAGGTTGTCGGAGGTAGTCACGCGCCTACACGGGCCGGCGCGTGGCATAGCTTGCAGAAGATGATGGAGGCGCGTGTGGCACACGTGCAGCTTTGCCAGGCACCAGAGTTCAGGGGTCCGTCGATCGGATAATCTCTCTGAGTTGGAGGTGAGAATAGAATAACACTTGAAAATTGTTTTCTAAGATTGAACCTCAAGAATACCAAACCCTAAATTTTTAAGAGAGGGTTGAAGAAAAATTGAAAAAATAAATCTCAATTTTGAGCTTATTGCTCTGATACTAAGAAGAAAATGGTATGAGAGAATATTTTTATTTATGTATTCTTTATTTTTTACAAGATAGAACTAGACTATATATACAACAAACAACTAAGACCCCTCATATTCAAAAATAAATTACGATAAATAGGAATTCCTATAGACTAGGAAGCTGAAACAACAATTGGAAACATAAATTCCTTGTTGTCAACATCTAACAACCAATTACTAGCTTGATTTCCTACAATAACTATCATTGTTATTGTGTGAAGGTTTAAGGATTCAAAAGCTTTTCATTCATGCTTTAGTTTACATTTTGACAGGTGAAGAGATTCAAGCCTCAAATAGTTGCTATTAGAAATGAATCATTAATTGGTGAACTAAAAGAGGCCTTAGCTGATGTGGAAGAAATGCCCGAAATTATTCCTGGGGAACAAGGAGTGATTGAGGTGACCTTGTCTCTAACCTACTCTGCTGATAAAGTACATCTTTTCTTTTAGAAAATTATGATTTTTAATTCCTTTCTATCAGAAAATTTGAGCATAAATATTTCTGGTTTTAGGTTGCCCGGCACCCAGATGTAGTCACAGTCGTTACAGGAATAGTAGGTTGTGCTGGATTACAGGTAAGTCCATAAAGTTTTTTAGATGCATACTATTTTGAATATATTATAAAATTGTATATTTGCTATATATGCAGAATCAACTAAAATGTTCTTGCTATTAGCTTATAATTTTTTAATTTTTGTGAGGAAGTTTATTTAAAATATGGCAACATATTTCTGATAATACTATCAATTGAAGTATATACTGCTGTTCCTTTTTCCTTAGCCTACAGTTGCTGCAATTGAGGCAGGTAAAAACATAGCTTTAGCCAATAAAGAGACCCTGATTGCTGGAGGTCCTTTCATCCTTCCTCTAGCTCACAAGCATAAGATAAAAATTCTTCCTGCCGATTCAGAACATTCGGCAATATTTCAGGTACATAAACAGACAAATTTCAATGGATCTTTTGTATTCTATTGATTATTTATATCACATCAATTAGACCTCATTGTCATTATGTGAAGCATTGATAAAATACCAGGACCTGCATCTTATCTCCAATACTTTCACGACATTGTCATCATTGTGCCACATATTTCCACTATGGTTCACTAGAAGTGAAGGTTAAAGAAATCTGTTTTCTTCAGTGTATCCAGGGCTTGTCTGATGGCGCACTGCGGCGGATCATTTTGACAGCATCTGGGGGAGCTTTCAGGTGTGAATTATTGAATATAAGCTAGAATCTTGTATTGTATGGGAGTTGAAGTAAGAAAAATGTACAGAACTGTGAATTGCATTTTTTAGGGAAAATTAAAATTGTTTCTGGTAATTGACAGGACATGGATTTTAGTCATACTGTATCAGTATTTCATTTATTTTTTGATTTGATACTCGGATTTCCATTATGAACTTTAAAACTTGCATAAATTATTTCTTTTTAAACATGCTAGTAGATTGTTGGACCTTCCTATTTATCTTTGAATAAGAAAGTTAAAACTTAAAAATTCCATAGTCCCTCGTGTATAAGTTCTGTATAAGTTTTATACGTTTTAACCTTTCAAAATTCTTTGGATATGAGTAGTCATTAATGACTATCTATCTTATTTGACTGCCAATTTTGGTGATTTTTTTCAACCCAAGTTCATTTGCAAAGATTCTGATTTAGCATTATATTAAAAACTCTTTTATGACAGAGATTGGCCGGTTGAAAAGCTAAAAGAAGTTAAGGTTGCTGATGCTCTGAAGCATCCAAACTGGAGTATGGGAAAGAAAATCACTGTTGATTCTGCTACCCTTTTCAATAAGGTTTGATACTTGTGTTTTATAGTTTTCTAATGTATTTTCTCTTTCATTTTCAATTGCGAGCAGTAAACAAAAAGTTTTTTTTTTCCATTTTCTAAAACAGGGTTTAGAAGTCATTGAAGCCCATTATCTATTTGGAGCAGACTATGACAATATTGACATTGTAATTCATCCACAGTCTATTATACACTCTATGATTGAAACACAGGTATAAAGCTACAACTAGTAGTCTTGGGTCTTCTTTTCTTAGTTTTTGATAGAACTGTAAATTACAAAGTGGAGAATAGAAAATTCAAAATTATTGTTTCTTCAATTTGTCTTCCAGGATTCTTCTGTTCTGGCTCAGTTGGGGTGGCCCGACATGCGAATACCAATTCTCTATACCATGTCATGGCCAGACAGAATATACTGTTCTGAAGTAACTTGGCCTCGACTTGATCTTTGCAAGTAATTGACTTTTTCCATAATCTTTTTTCCACCTGTTTTGTTGAAATATATGCCTGCACAATATGCCAAAATTCAGCTTTTAGATGCAAATCCAACAGTCTATTATTCCTAACGTTTTTATTTAATTTGTGGCTTTCAGAACCAATGTGAACTGAGAGTTTTTCCCCCTTTCTTGTCATCCATTATGTTTCAATAAATTAGTATATCTCTGATGCCATTTTTTTTTTCAAAATTTTTCAAGTGAGCCATTTTTTCATTTTATTGTTTTTTAGTTCTTTTCCTGCTTCTTTTTTGCTAAGTGTAGAAATGGAATGTGACATTGACGCAGGCTTGGTTCTCTGACTTTTAAGAGTCCTGACAACAAAAAGTACCCGTCCATGAATCTTGCCTATTCTGCTGGACGTGCTGGGGGCACCATGACTGGAGTTCTCAGTGCAGCTAATGAGAAAGCTGTAGAGATGTTTATTGATGAGAAGTAGGTTTTCTATTTCACCATCATCTGTCATTGATAAGATTACGTCACTTCAATCTTAACTTTACATTATCTATCACTACCCTTATCTGCTCTTACCTTCCTCATTCGAAATCATTTTCCATGTTTTCAGGATAAGCTATCTTGAAATCTTCAAAGTTGTTGAGCTAACATGCGACAAGCACCAGTCAGAGATGGTGGCTTCACCTTCCCTTGATGAAATTATCCATTATGACTCGTGGGCACGAGAGTATGCAGCTACTAGTTTGCAGAACTCTTCCAATCCAAGACCTGTTCCAGCATGAGAGGAGACAACTTTGCCATTGTTGACCAGGGTGGTAAAACTTTATAGAATCTGAATTTATGCTGAGAATCATCATGATTTCCCTCTAATAGTGGCAAATAAAAGTAGAGGAGAGTGTAGGGGTTTGGGTGAGTTAACAAAATGTATCTTCATATACATGTAAATATTCATCCAAAATGTTCTTCCCCATTAGAGAAAAAAAAAGTTAATTGAAATGCTTAAAAGCATATTCCCTGGCCAAGGCAATTGTCTCAAAAGAGAAGAAACAAGACAATTAATGCAAATCAATTTTGTATTTGAAAATTCTTAATGTGATTCCATTTTCTTGTCATCCAAGTTTCATATTGTGGATTGCGTTAGTAAATTGCCACATGTTTGACTTTGATTGTAGTTGGGCAATTTGCCTAATGTTTGACTTTTATTTTTATTTTTTAATTATATTTATATGGTATGCTTGACTTTGAATTTTATTATTTATTTATTTTGTGGTATGTTTGACTTTGATTCTGGTTGGGCAATTTGCCTAATGTTTGACACTGATTTGGGCTGTTAGTGAGACTCAGCCAGAGAGCTGAAAATGTGGAATGACTCGGCCGACACAACTCATATTTTCGTGCTTCTAAATAATTCGGGTCGGGCTCGTATTTAAATTCGTGTTGGGCCGACCTATATTTGAAAGAC
Source organism: Humulus lupulus (assembly GCF_963169125.1). Taxonomy (NCBI): domain Eukaryota; kingdom Viridiplantae; phylum Streptophyta; class Magnoliopsida; order Rosales; family Cannabaceae; genus Humulus; species Humulus lupulus. The sequence continues at coordinate 35,736,001 of NC_084796.1, read as the reverse complement.
TAAACCTATTACGGCCCATAGGTTTGGCTCAGTGCTGTGTTGGACCCAAATCGAGTTGGCCAACTTTCCTTATTTGGGCCCAGATTCAGGTTCACTTTTAGATTTATTTTATTATTGCCAAAAAATGTGAGAATGGAGAATTGAACCATTCACTTCCTCTTTAACAATTAATGGACTCATCACTAATTCAAATACATTTTTTTGTTTAAATAATAGCTTAAGATATTTCTATATACTTTTCAACAATATTTTACACAAAATTATATAAAAAACAATTATTAGAATTTGAATATCTATGTTAAAAATTTACAAATCTTAAAATAAATTAATATAATTATAAAATTATAAACATTGAGAAAAATAAGACTTTTATTATCATTTTAATTTAGCGTAGGTAACCATTTGGTATCCTGTGTTTTTACAAAGTATCATTTGGTACCCTCTATTTTCAATGATGCTCATATGGTACCCTGTATTTTAAAATCGTACATATTTGGTACCCTAAACTCAAATTTAATTAATAAAATTTTACCAATTTAATCAAACTGTTGTCAGTTATGTAAGTTCCAAATTTAAATTTAATTACTTAATTACATATAACTGATGACAATTTGATCATATTGACAAAATTTTATCTATCAAATCTGAGTCTAGGGTATCAAATATGTATAATTTTAAAATACAGGGTACCATATGAGCATTATTGAAAACAGAGGGTACCAAAATGATACTTTGCAAAAACATAAGGTACCAAATGAGTAAATTCCCTTTAATTTATAGATAATTGACAAATAAAAATTTATTATCATTATTAATGTCAAAATATTGGGTTTTTTATCGTGTCGTGCTTTCGGGCTAGTTTGTTCGTGCTTTCGTGTTGTACCTTCGAACTTGTCGTGTTCAGGCCCATGTCGTGTCGTGCCAATTTTCAATTCGTGTCGTGCTTGGCCCAAGCCCATATTTTTTCATGTCGTGTCATGCTCCTGCCTCTCGGTTTCGTGCCGTGCTAGAAAGCTCGGCCTGTATTTACAGCTCTCAGCCTATTACCGGTCCATAGTGTTCTTACTGGGCTGTCATCAAGTTCACCAAAATAAAAAAAATAATGTATTTAGAAAGGGAAATCAAATTTTGAAATTTAAGTTTATGATAATCCACTTGAGCTTGTTTTGTAACTTTACAAGTGATCAACGTAAAATATATGATTGGTTATCCAAAAATAAATAAAACTAAATAAAAGTAATCAAAATAGTATAAATGTATAGATGCCACACTCTACAATAAAGACAACAACAAAATAGAGAAGAAGAAGAAGAAGAAATTTACCAAAGTATATTCTGTGAAAATAGAATAATACAATTCCTAACTTGGGCCAAAGTTTTGCTAGCAGACAACGTCACAACTCACCACACACGCCAGTAAAAAACCACGTCGTCGTGGGTTTGACTCTAATTTATGGCGAGCTCTGGCCACTCCATAGTCGAAGGGTGGTGCCATTGGAACAAATCCTCACCACCTATTTTGCCTACTTTGTTGCCATTCTCCGATGAATTTACGAGTATATCTACCACTTTATAAGTATTTTCTAGCACCTCTGATGGCCATTTAGACTCAAGGGTGTTAGTGGCGGATTCATAAATTTTGTTCAAGAATGGAAAAAGTAAAAAAATATAGAGAGGGGACATAAATGCAAAATATATATATACAAAAAAAGGGGGTACAAATGTAATTTTTTTTATAAGGAAAGACTAAATGTTAAAAAAAATAAAAATAAATAAATTAAGAAGGAAAAGTTGTCCTTGTCTCTTACTAGATCCACCTATGGGTGGTACAAATTAATCTACTCTTCTAGGGGTCATTTAAGTGGGAAAAATTCAGGCTCTATGCATAATAACATAGGAAATTTTTTTAATATTCCAACAAAACACTCCTCCCACTAATGTGCCCCCAACCATATTTTGGACAAAAATACTCATTTCATCTAAAATTCTCGATTCTTAACATCACACACATTTCCTTCTCTCTCTCTCTCTCCCTTCTCCATCCACTCGCGACCATTTTTTGCAGCAACCCAACTTGAAATAGTCGAAATATACTGAACTGAATTGCCATTTTTGTTTTGCTCGGATCTGAAAGTTTCATCTCTTGTGAAGAAATTGTCATTCTTGGCGTTTTTGAAAATAAAAATTAATGGGTAAGTATCCTCTCATTCTATCTAATTATGAATATGAAATGTCATAGTTAGATATTAGTTTCGAACTGTTCTGGTGTTGAGTGTGGTATTTTTGTCTGCATTTTTTATTTGTTCTTTGGATCTGAAAGATCTGGAAATCTGTATGTGTTACAATGCCAAATCGATGCAAGTGATCAAAGGTGATAGACGCAATGCCACATGGATGCCCAATCGATGATGCTGCGATGCAATTTTGATGTCGAGACCAACATAGATTTTTGAAATTATTTTTGATACAATATCGATGGTAAGACGATGCCATGTATGTTGGTGTGTTTCAACATCGAAATGGCATCGAAAATGCATCACGTATAAATGTCAATCAGCAACATCAATTTTGCATTGTCAAAGCATTGATGTGGCATCGCAATGCGAATAGCATTACATAGGCATCGATTTTGCATCGATTTAACTATATTTTTATAATTTTCTTTTTTTTTTTGTTGTAAATTTGCAGGTTCTAGAGTTAATATAATTGTTTCTTACAATGGTGTTTGGTAATGGTAAAGAGAGAAATGGAATTTCAAAGGTGGTTTGAACACTATAATACACATACCCATTAATGTTGGTTATACACAATTATTGGAGAAGTTGTCTTCAAATCTGAAGTGGATAGGTCTTTGTTTGACTAAAAGTTGGAAGTGTCGTTGACATGCAATGATTTTTTCTTAGATCCCATTGAAATCATAGATGATGAAGGAGTGAGTGCTCTTATTTTTGACAATTCGAAGTCCTTAAAACATCGGGTTCCTTTATGCATCACTTCAACTGCAAAGAGCAACGGTTGTTCCACAAACAACTCCTGACCCAAGTGTATGCATCGAAGGTCCTAGTCAAAATGAAACTTTTTTCCCCAAACAAATCTCACGCGTGATGGTGAGTACGAGCCTTATGTCAATGATGATCCAGTTGCCCATTTGGGTATGATGATGACAGAGATGAGGGATGCAATAGCTCTGATGATAACTATGAGGATCAATTACCCATGTTACATGTGGAGCAAGTGGATAATGGTAATGTACGACCCGAGCCAAGACTTCAAGAAAGCCAAGGACACAGGACTCTTGGCTCAGAGAGCAGTCATCCAACTACACAAGACGATAGAAATAGAAGGAATTCTGAAGATATCCCATGCCCCTCTTATGTTATCCCCACGTCATCTGGAGTGAGTTGTGGAGTAATAGAAGTTGGGAAGGTTTTTCAGAACAAGTTAGAGTTGAAGACGAAGGCCCACTTGTATGCAATGAATCAAAACTTCGACTTTGTGGTGAAGAAGTCAGGCACTGAAGTTTGGTATATCATTTGCAAGGATCCTGATTGTGGGTGGAGATTGAGAGGGAAGAGAATGCCTAAATTTGATATGTTTGAGATAACTCATTTCACCAATAAACACACTTTCTCACTTGAACTCTGACATAAAGGCCACCGCCAAGCTACATCTTGGGTTATTGGTCATTGCATAAAGACAAAATATCAGATTGGATCGAATGCGTACATAGCAAAAAACATAAGAGAAGACATTAAGAATGATTATGGCATTGAGATGTCATATGGAAAAGCTTGGAGATGTTGAGGTAAGGCTCTTACTTATGTCAGGGGGACACTGGAAGCATCCTAACAGAAATTACTATCGTACATGTTCATGTTTCAATAGAAAAATCCTAGTACGTTGACAGATTTTGACACTGAGGATGATCGGTTCAAATATTGCTTTTTTTCACTCAAAGTTAGTAGAAGAGGGTTTCGTACATGTCGTCTTGTGTTATGTGTGGACGACACTTTTTTACAGACAAAATACGGTGGGCAGATGTTATGTGCAGCTGCTTTGGATGAAAATAACCATCTGTATCCAATTGCATTTGAGATTGTGGATAGTGAGAATCATGAATCTTTGAAGTATTTCATGTTAAAGCTAAAGGAAGCGATAGGGGAAGTTGAGGACCTGGCGTTTGCATCTGATAGGCATGCAAGTATTGCACATGCCTTGGAAACTATTTTCTCCGATGCCTATCACAGTGCTTGCTACCACCACATTAGTATGAATGTAATTTCTAAATTCAAGACTGATCATTGTCATGTGTGTTGGGAATATTTATACATGATCTTATTTATTTTCATGTAAATCATATATTAAACAAATTAATATAAGAAAACCTAGAACGTGTTTCTATAATTGAATTTAAACAGAGATAATGACAAGAACACTTACATTATGTGCAACCGAATGAATAAGTCATTCCTTCAGTTTCTCTAACCCATGAATCCTTTCTATTGCAGGGTATCACCAAGAACCCGAACCGATCTTCACATTTCTTCACAGTCCTCCAAAGTCTCCTTAGAATCACCGAGACTAGAGTGGGAAATTCTCAACACATGAGATAGATACAAAGAGAAGAAGAGAATAGAATATTGAGGCTTAGAAAATGACTTTTGTTGTAGAGAGAGTCTAAAACCCTAAAGCATCAAAAGTAGATCTTCTGATCATTTGTTCATCTCCAGATCTTCTGATTTCAACTCTCACTTATCATTCATTTTATAGGCTCAATTAGGTCACTTATTTAAATTAAAAATCAATAAAAATAATAGGTAATGTCAGGCATTAGGTCGAAATTCTCATGGGCTAAAGACTCGTGAAATTTCTCATTTAATTATAAGCTCATTGGATTTAAATTCAAGGTCTGTATTATTTTCTATTGATTGATTGATTAATTAAATAATTATTTAAATCTTTGATCAAATTAATTATTTATAATTTGAACCTTGATTTAAACTTATTTATTAATTTAGACACCAATTTGTCTTAATTAATAAATATGCCATAAAATCTCTTTTCTTCTCTAAATTGCATAACCATGTGAAACTATCCAAAATTGACCTGGTCAACTTTGTTAATTCTAATTGATAATTAAATCAATTAATTGAGACTATCTAAATGATTTTATCCAAGGTACTATGGGGACCATGGGCCTATGAAATTACGCTCCAATAAGTTATCATAAATTTAACAAATAAATTTACCAACTTATTAATTCCTCGTGACTCCACTAAATACTCAGAATTGCCTTCTTGAATTCATAGAACGCCCTATAAGAAATATACATACGTTATTAGTTATCCATTGTTACAACCATAATTATCACTCAATCCTCTATAGACGGTCTACAATGAGATGGGACTAAAATACCGTTTTACCCCTTATTGTATTTTATCCTTAAAACGCTTACTTCCTTGTAAGTGATATTTCAGTAAACTAATATTAATTACTGAAATGAGATCTCTATAAATTAGCACATTGAACCAAACTAAAAGGAAACTATCGTTTTACTTCTTCATCAGAAGCTATAGATGTTCATATCTATGATTGTTGACTACCTTTTTCGCTGTCAACTTTTAAAAGAGAGGTTAAAGCAATAACTAGAAGAACACAAAGATTTTTACGCGGTTCAGGTTGTAAAAGAAACCCTAGTCTACGAGTCTCAAGTATTAGGGACATTGCAAGCTTTTATAGTGTCTTCTCAGGCAGCGTTTAGATTGCTCTGAGTGCAAATAGTTTTCTCTAAAAAACCGAACCCCTTACAATAAGGTTCCTAACCCTATTTATAGAGGTTGGGGTCATTAATGTTAATCATAAGTAATTAATACAAATTCTTCCCCTAAATGGGGGATTAATACACTTTAATGCATTAGGCTGCATTGAATAGAGACCACGGCCCAAGCGAGATTTGCGGGGCCCACTGCAGAAAGGTAACCACTTTACAGGGAACATGCCCTTGGGACTGTCAGTGTAATGCCCCAAAATCCCTAATAAGGTTTAAGGCCTTAATTAGGAGGCTGGGAGGACCATAATTGATTTATTATGTCATTAAATGATTATATGCATGTTTATGTGAATTATATTATAATATGATGATAAATGCATGCATATGGGTCCATATTTCATTATAAAGACATTTTGGTAATTTGGCCTGTTGAGGGCGTAATTGTGTATTTTCTGTTAGATAATATATGTTATTGCTCAATGGCAAAGTGGAAAAACCAAAATACAACTCTATGAAAAGAATACAATAGACAAAGTAATTGATTAAATAAATATTACAAGTCAATTACTCAAAATACAAGTAAATAGAAATAAGAGAAAATGAGAATTATAAGAACTAAAACCCTAAAACAAAATATACCAATAATTATGTAAATAGGAATAAGAGAAGAGGATTACAAACTCAATGCACTAATAATACAAGAAGAACAACATAATGAAAAGATCAATGGAAAACACAAACTCTCACTCAACCAAAGTGTAGAGTAGTGAGGATCACCAACTTGAACAAGGTTCAAAACCTTTGTCCAAAAGCTTATTTCCATTTATTCTCTAAGCACTAAGGGATTTCTCTAGGAAATAGCTCTCTGGAATTATCAAGCCTCTATGGTATATTTTCTAGCCAAGTGCTTTGTGGATGGAAAATGGTGTGTCTTACAAGTGAGCATTAGGCTCCTATTTATAGAGTTTTAGATACCCCTTTGAATTTCAAATTCCACCAACCCCCATGGCTGTTACCAATGTTTAATTGGATGTTTATGGAATTAAAATGGAGATTTGGGAGCTATTTGGGATGTTAGAACCGTTCAATTTGGAAAAAACTGAAAAATCATATAGGCTGCCAGCCTCACTGGCCACGGCCAGGACTTTTCAGTGGCCGTGGCCACTGGCTTCTGTCCCCCGTGGCTGCGGCCACAGGCCATTTTCAGCACAAAAAAGTCATTTTTCCAAAACGTCCCAAATCTTTTCCCACATGATTTTGTAACCTCCAAACACCTATTGGGAGTTAAAAGCATGTCTCCAACAGCCATAGTTCATCATGGCTTTGTGAAATCCAATCTCAAATGTGTAACATACAATATACACATTATTGGGTAATATTTGGAAGTTACAAATTTGTAACTAATTTTGTAACTCCAAAATATGTCACATTTGGGCACACACACGTGACTAATTTTGTGACTCTCAATAATATGTTACAAGGTGTGACAAATCACATTTGTGTGACAAATCACATTTTTTCACATGATTTAATCTAACATTATATTATATGAAATAATATAACATTCCCACACTAGATTAAATAATCACTTTTTTGTAACACTTATTTAATCAATAAAAAATTATATTAAAATATAATATTTTCATGCATGTGCGTGAATTATGAATAATACCACATTATATATGGATTTGTTCAAGCTGTTCGACATGAAACAATCTTTGAATGCAAGTTGTCGGTCTGGTCATAACGGGGTTAATTTCGGGGCTCGGGGTGAGTATTGGGGTAATTTGAGGATTAGAACATTGCCAGGAATTAAAGGGTAATGAGATATGATTTACTAGCATTTGAGAATATTGGGAATAACGGGAATTGGAGGGTGTTAATTATGATTAACGAGATAGGTGGGAAATGATGATTTTGCCCTTGGTGGCTGTTAAGGGTTTTAATTAGGCTTAGGGCAAAATGGTATTTTCACCCTAAGGTTATATTTAGCCATTAGAAGGCTATAGAATTTGTAAAACAGAGCATCATTTCTTCTCTTCTCCCGTTCATCATTTCCCTTTAAATTTTGAAGCTCTTTTTGAGGAACCAAGCCTTGAGGGTTTTGGGTTATGTTCTACCATTGAAGAGGGTGTGATTCTGAGATTGAGGTGAGTTTTTAACCATTAAAACTATGGTTCTTACTCTATTTTTCTTATTGAGTTTCAGCTGAATTTTTGAGTTGGATAATGGGAATTGATGGGAGTTTTTGGCTAGGGTTACTTGGGTTATGATGCCTAGGGCTTGTGTATATGGTATTTGGGCTCATTTAGGGGTTTGGATGGAATTTGGAAGCTGGTTTTTCAGGTTGGAAATGGAGGAGTCGAAGGAGGGAAAAACCAGGGTTGAAAACCCTGGTTGTAGCGCTACAGCGCCCATCCATGGGCGCTACAGTGCTAGCCAGGGGGTGTTTCACTCTGCCAAGGGCGCTAGGGGGGGGGGGGGGGGTAGCGCTACCCTATTTTTCCATATTCTTGTTTTAGGCACTTTTAAGGGTTTTTGGCTCGGGGTTTCAATTCCTATGGCTCGAGATCGAATCTACTCACCGTTTGAGTACGATTTGAGGTCCAGTGAGTGAGGTTTAGGTCAAGAACCTTTTATTGTTAATTTTATTAATTGGATTCTATATTTGGTTATGACTAGGTGACAGCTAAGGGATCAAAGGATTGATCATTCTCAAGGGTCGTTCATTTGTTATTTCTCGTTCGAACCCAAGGTAAGAAAATTGCACCCATTCTATGATGCATGTGATGCATGAGGAACATGTGATTAGGGCATGACATGAATGTTGAACATGAGATTGTTTAGAGCTTGAATCTCTGCATTTGTGCATGATCATAATTATGCTAGTGATTGTTAAGTAAGCATGTTGAATGCCCTACTTTTGGATATTTCAAATATGATATATGTCTGGTTGCATTGCTTACTTGTGTATGGCACTGACTCATTAGTCAGAATCGACAATGGTGTCAGTATTAACTTTGAAGCTGTGACTCATTAGTCAAGTTCGGCAGTAGTACTGAGCACTGTTCATATGTTATTGGCTTAAGAGTCAAGAACGGTCTTAGCGTGTTTAACGCAAGATGAAAAAATTAGATCTAATCGACATCAGCATTGAATAACTCATCATGAGCATTAATGCCGGACCGACCTCAAGTTCGATGCAACTAAAAGCGCTTGTCTAGCCTATGGCTAGTCACTTAGATCTAGGGCCAGAAGTCCCATGTGACTGCATCGTCACCTGGCTATGGGTGCTGAGCCCACGTAGTGACTCACTCAATAGTCACTCATGTGGTTTAAGTTAGTGACTTACTCATCAGTCACTCATCTGATTAGGGCTATAAGCTCCATCATGGTTAACAGAACCTTAAGTGTTAAATCACTCATCTGATTAGGATTGACTTGATAGTCATCCATTCAGGAGGGCAAGATCCACCATCATTATCTGAACTTATTTGCATTCATGAATGGGGCTATTATTGCTAGGCATGCCTGATATGATTTTGTAACATGTTATTATTGTTCATGAGCACATTGTGTTTTCTTGCTGAGCTTCGGCTCACGGGTGCTATGTGATGTAGGTAAAGGCAAAAGAAATCTGGACCATCCTTGAGTTGGAGAGCTTAGGTGACGATGTTTACATATGCGGCTACTCGACCACCACGGCCGAGCGTTGAAAGAAGAGCTAGGGTTAAACCCTATTTTGCTGCTTAGGTTGGCTGGTTGTAAATATTTTGTTGTAATTAACCTTTAAATTATAGATTTGGGATCACAATGTATACAATAAACGTTTTAGTGAAACGTTATATTTTAACTAAAAAATTTAACCCTAAACTGCTAATCATACTTAGTTACATGATTATGGCCAAATGACTCGATTAACGAGTATATCATTGTTTAAATGCACACCGTAACGGTCCCTGGAGACTAGGGCGTTACAACTTGGTATCAGAGCAAGCCAAGGTTAAGGGTTCCTGAAGACAAGCTAGGAATGTACAGTCGTCACTAAAGGTAGCTTCACTCAGGGAATGGTAACTATTTATGTAATTATGTGCTTAACTGCTTAAATAGAATGTAAATGTTTTACCTGCACATTGTATTAGAGAGCATGGGATTCTGATAGAGTCTGGCTCTTGACTATTAATGTGATTATATGATTACATGCTCCGTGAATATATATGAATGTGATATTTTCATGCTGGAGTTGGAGGCATGGTATGTATGTTGGAAAAGCAAGGTTTATGAATTGATGAACAAATGCCATGGGCATGTTTTTAGCACTGCAGTGGTTTGTGAATGAAGTGTGGTAAGATTGTTCCCATGGGAAAAGCTCTTGATATGCTCATCATGTTTAATGGGTCAAGTTATTGACTGCAGATTCAATCAGCAAGTGTGTATTCAAGGCAAATAATGAAGCCTGGTGGTGGTTATACCGAGGCTGGGAGTTTCAGCTAGGGGTTGAGTTCTTCATCTGCCCCTCAGAATTTCCAGCAAATGCTTACAGATTTGCAATTAAGAATGCAGAGGTAAGAGGAAGAGATTAGGTGTTTGAAGCAACAACGGAACCTGTCGGGGAACACCTCTTCCTTTGCTATGCCAGGAGTGGCACCAGTTTTGGCTCAGCCTAGGGTTGAGAGCAGATGGGGATTTCTTTGTGGAAGATTTTAGGAGTTTTACCCTCCAGTCTTTGAGGGAGGCCTAGATCCATTCATAGCTGAGCAATGGATGGGCATGATCAGTTCCATTCTCGACAGTACGGGGCTGGTGGGTCACGACAGGGTGATTTGTGCTACATATGTATTACGGGATGATGCCCGGACATGGTGGGAAGTAGTATCCCAGACACAAGATACAACTGTGATGGACTGGAAAGAATTTAGGCAGCTGTTCAATGAAAAATATTACCGTGATGCAACCAAGACTGCTAAGATGAATGAGTTTATGAACCTAGTTTAGGGAAATGCAATAGTAACCGAATACGTTAACAGATTTGATGGGTTGTCCAAGTTTGCTTTTCATATAGTACCCATAGATGTAGCTGAGAAGGAAAGGTTTATCCAGTGATTGAATCCCAGGATAGCTCAGGGCATTAGGGTTACCCCAGTGCATGAAACTATTGGGGTTTTATGCCCTAATTAAAACTCAAATTCTTTGTAATCTCATTTTATTATCAATAAAAGAATAGAAATTATTTTTTGACTTGGTCAATCACTTTGCTCACATGTTTTATTTTCATGATTATTTGTTTGATATAAACTTATATTAAATCCCGAGCATATAGCTAATCGTATTTATAGTGACGTAATCACAGTGGAATATAAATATGATTTTATGTTCAAAATAAGTTAGTCCTAAGATTAGTCAGTGCACAGGATTTACACTGACTTGCCAATCTACGATATGATCTACTTACACATTGTAGTGTTATGTTCTTTCTAGAACATTAGCAAAGTAGATAAGATCAGATGTATTTGTTACATCAGATTAGATCGAAATTGACAGTTGATAAGATAAGTAAATATGCCATTATTATCTATTCTAGTAATATCATATAGTTGACCATAAGTCAATTCAATCTCAATTTTGAGTGGCTAGTATTCTAACTGATTGTATTATTTGAGTTCTTTGACTTATTCATTACCAGCTTACCCTACGGACTAGCCCATACTTACATCTTGGGAATTCGGTAGTATAATTGAATGGGAGTGTTAATCATAGATATGAACATCTATAGCTTCTAATGAAGAAGTGAAACGATGGTTTCCTTTTAGTTTGGTTCAAGGTGTTAAATGATAGAGATCTCATTTCAGTAATTAAATTAGTTTACTGAAATATCATTTACAAGGAACTAAGTGCTTTAAGGATAAATTACAATGAGGGATAAAGCGATATTTTAGTCCCATCTCATTGTAGACCGTCTATAGAGGATTTAGTGACAATTATGGTTGTAACAATGGATAGTTAATAGCATATCTATATTTGTTATAGAGCGTTCTATGGATTCAAGAGTGCAATTCTGAGTCTATAGTGGAGTCACGAAGAATTAATAAGTTAGTAAATTTATTTGTTAGATTTATGATATCTTATTGGAGCTTGATTTCATAGGCCCATTGTAATGCCCCGAATTCTCCGATGTGGTTTAATGGCGGGAATAGTAGGCCGGGAGGGCCATACTTGCTTAATTATGCCATTAAATGACAATATGCATGTATATGTGAATTATATTATAATATGATGTTAAATGCATGCATGTGGGTCCACATTATAATTACAGGGGTGTGATGGTAATTTGGCCCGTTGAGGGTATAATTGTATATTTGTATGCATGTCGGTGATATTTTGTTGAGACCACATTATAATGTGAGTTTGTTCGAGCTATTCAGCATGAGACGATCTTGGATTATTGATTAGCGGTCTAGTCATAACAGGTTTAAGTTCGGGGCTCGGGATGAGTCTCGGGGAGATTTTAATGATTAGAGTGTTACTGGGAATTAAAGGGTAACGGGATATGAATTATTGGTGTTTGAGATTATCGAGAATAGCGGGAATTGGAGAGCGTTAATTATGATTAACGAGATAGGTGGAAAATACCAATTTTTCCCTTGGGAGCCTTTAGAAACCTTAAATTGACCTAGGGGTATAATGGTCATTTCACCCCTAGGATAGATATAAGCCATTTTAAGCTGTGAAAGATGAGAAAAACAGAGCAACTTGGAGAGCTTTCCCGTACCTATCTTCCCTTTAGTTTTCTTTGTGATTTTTGAACCATTCTTGAGGATTCAAGCTTGGGAAGTAAGCCTTGGGAGTTTGGGAGTGTGTTCCTCCATTGAAGAGCATCATAAGCTGAGATTTGGGTAAGTTTCTAACCATTGGAATCCCTGGTTTGCCCTGTTTTAGTTCTATTTTACAGTTGTGATTTCTAGGTTGAGATCTTGGTTTTGTTGGGAGTTTTGGCTAGGGTTCTTATGCTTGTGATGTTTGGGGTGTGTTAGGATGGTTTTTGGGTTCATTTGGCATCAAAAATGGGATTTGGAAGCATTGGAAACAGGTTGGGATCGAAGGAGATGAAGAAGGAGGTTTCAGGGGGCATCAGGTCTGGAGGTAGCGCTATAGCGCCCACCCTAGGGCGCTACAGCGCTACACAGGGGTCTTTTGGGCGTGTTGGGGGTTCTGAGATTAGCGTTGGGGCGCTAGGGGTCAGCGCTGTAGCGCTACTCTGTTCCTTCAAAGTCCCGTTTTGAGTGTTTTTAAGGGTTTTTGACTTGGGGTTTCAATCCTTAAGGCCTGGGATCGAATCTACTTACCGTGTGGGCATGTTTCGAGGTCCCGAGAGTGGTGCTTAGGTTAAGACCCTATTATTGTGGATTCTCATTAATGGAGGTTATAATTGGTTGTGATTAGGTAACCGCTAAGGAAGCAAAGGTTGATCGTTCTCAGGGGTCGTTCTTATTATTATTTCTAGCTCGAATCAGAGGTAAGAAAACTACACCCCAAATGTGACATGCATGGTTATTCTTGGGGCATGTTGATGGTGTAAATGTGGACATGGATTGATTATTGAATGCTTAGCAAATCTTGCTCACTTGTGCATGGTGCTGACTCATTAGTCAGATTTGGCAAAGGTGTCAGTATCAACTGTGAAGCTGTGACTCATTAGTCAGGTTCGGCAGTGGTATTGGGCACTAGTCACATAGAGCTGACTCATTAGTCAGGAAGGCTTTAGCATATTCAGCGCAAGCCAATAAAGGTTAGATCTAATCGACATCTGCATTGGATGACTCAAAGAGCATTAATGCCGGACTGACCTCAAGTTCGATGAATATTATAAGCGCTTGTGTGACTTACCCATCAGTCACTCATCTGTTAAGTTAGAGACTTACCCATCAGTCTCTCATCTGTTTAAGGCTAGTGGCTTACCCAGCAGCCACTCTTCTGTTTAAATTAGTGACTTGCTTGTCAGTCACTCAGTATGGTTTACTAGAACCTCAAGTGATATTCACTCATCTGTTTAAGAGCTATAAGCTCTGTGTGATTATAATGATAATCATTCGATAATGCTTATATCCAATACTGTATTTTCTTGCTGGGCTTTGGCTCATGGGTGCTATGTGGTGCAGGTAAAGGGAAAGAAAAGCTCACCCAGCCTTGAGTGGAGAGCTTAGGTGGTGATGTGTACATATGCGGCCGCTTGACCACCACGGCCAAGGAGTTCTCAGAGGAACTAGGGGGTTTACCCTATTTTTACCGCTTAGGTCGACGGGGTTTGTAATTTTGAAACAGTAATGACCTTTTTGAGTTGTAAATAACTTGTAAATGTTCTTGTGGGCCCATGAACAGTTTTATGCAAATAATAAAATATACCCTTTCCTTTTTGTTGGTTTTTCACCTTAGCCTGTTAATAACACTTAGAACATGTTTTTAACCAAAGGACTCGGGTAGCGGGTCAAATTTCCGGTTCACCGTTCACCGTAACGGTTCTGGGGTAACCAGGGCGTTACACCCATGGTCCCCATTGTACCTTGGATAAAATCATCTAGATAGTCTCAATTAATTGATTTAATTATCAATTAGAATTATCAAAGTTGACCAGGTCAATTTCGGATAGTTTCACAGAGTTATGTATTTTTGAGAAGAAAAGAGAAATTAGGGCAGATTTATTAATTAAGATAAATTGGTATCTAAATTAAGAAATAAGTTTAAATCAAATTTCAAATTATAAATAATTAATTTGATAAAGGATTTAAATGATTATTTAATTAATTAAATCAATAGAAAATAATACAGGCCTTGATTTTAAGTCCAATGGGTTGATAATCAAATAGAAAATTTCACGGGCCTAAAGCCCATGATAATTTTGACCTAGGGCTTCAAATTGGCTATTATTTTATTGATTTTTTAATTAAATTAAATGGCCTAATTGATTCTATAAAAGGAGTTCTTAGAGAGAATTCAAAACACAAGTTCATAAGTCACAAGTCAGATTTTTTGATAGTTTTAGATTCTCTCTAAATACAAGTCCTTTTCAAAGCCTCTTCTTAGTTATTTTCTCTTCTTCTCTCTATATCTATCTCACGTGTTGAGAATTTCCCACTATAGTCTAGGTGATTCTAAGGATACATTGGAAGAATGTGAAGAAATTAGAAGAACAGTTCATTTTCTTGATAATATTATGCGACAGAAAGGATACAAGAGTTAGAGAAACTGAAGGAAGGAATCTTTCATTCTGCTGCGTATATTGTAAGTATTCTTATCATTGTTTCTCTTTGAATTAAATTTTAGAAACATGTTCTAGGTTATCTCATATTATTGTGTTTAATATTAGATCTACATGAAAATAAATAAAGAACTTGTATAAGTTTTCCTAACAGAAACCTCCACTTATGCTCAGGTGGTAGGAAAGGCTCTTGCTGTTGAGAGCACAAGAAATCAGATTGAGCAGGAGAGTGCTGGAGAGCACGGAGCTCAGGTAGTGATACCTCCATTTATTGGAGCAAGTAAGGAAACGAACTGGAGGACTTACCCAGAATGCACTCGGTGTAAGAGGCATCATCTAGGAGAATGCCGAGCAAGGGCATGTTTCTTATGTAAAATGTTTGGGCATCGTAAGAAGAATTTCCCAAAGCAAAGGAAAGATGAGCAAAAAGGGATGGACAGCTCGACTCCAGCTCGAGTGTTCATTCTAAAGGAGTCAGATTTGGAGACTGAGACTGAGGCTAGTTCCTCAGGGATGGCAGGTCAGCTTTCTTGTTTTGATTTTTGTATTGTGCTTACTGGTTTTTATGCCATGTTGTTCTTTGCTTGTTGCATCTAGAGAAGCATAGAGTTGTTATGCAGATTGCAAGGTTATGTTATAAAGAGAATGTGATACTCTATAGGTAAATTTTAAGAGATGAAGTAGATTATGGTGGAAATGACTCATCAATAGTTTTGATAAGGTTGGTTATGATTGATTTTGAGATGATCCTGGATTTGGATTGGTTAGCCAAGTGTGAGGCAAAGATAGATTGCGAGGAAAGGATAGTAACTCTTTAGTTTGAGAGTGGGAAGCCTTGTGATAGTTGGCACTGTGCATGAATTTTGTATGCTTATGACATCTGTATCTAGAGCTAAAGATCTATTGCAGGGGGGATGCATGGAACTCTTAGCTAGTGTGGTGGATACCACTTAGGTTGTGCCAGTGGGAGCAGGATTGACTGGATTGGTCTGTGAGTGTTTGGATATGTGTTCCAAGGGATTTTTCAGGATTACGTTTACACAAAGAGATAGAATGGTGAGTGGATTGGTGCCAAGGGTGGAATCAGGTTTAGGGCACGGTATTGAATGGCTTCAGCAAAGTTGTAATACCTAGGGGACTCAGTTATTGGATAAGGTGGTATTCTCCAAGGTGGATCTTTGATCTGGTTAGTACCAGCTAAAGATCAGGGAGAAGAATATGCAGAAAATTGCTGTTGTATTAGATAATGGCACTGGGAGTGCTGAGTATGTTCTAAGAATTTGGTTAATGCCAAGTTGTTTTATGAATTAGATGAACAGAGTATTCAAGGATTATTTGAATTGGATTTGTGAATGTCTTGATCAACGACATTATAATATACTCTCAGTTGGAGATTTGCCAAGGTCAAGGAACACCTTAGAGGGCAGGAGTTTCCTTGGACGGGTAGGATATTATATGTGTATTGGGAAAGAAATATGAGTCTTCTTGGGATCAGAATCAATTTGTAGGTTGTTATGACACCTCAGTGAAAGGGGAAAGTGATTGTCTATACATCATGTTAGTTAAAGGATCTGACCAGAACTAGAGTAGAGTTTCTGGTGGGTCAGGTGGTCAGTTTTATGCTTGAGTTTACTCCTTCAGAGAGGATCAAAAGGAAAACTATTAAGTGAACCACAAATAGGAAGATTGAGGAGAATGTCTTAGCTGGATTAGCTAAGGGTTTTGCAGTGCTAGGTATGGGCTTATTGTGGTATAAGGATCGGATTTGGGATCCGATGGACACTGGGATTAAATGGGAGATTCTGGATGAATTTTGTATTACTTCCTTATTCTCTTCATCCAGGCATCAGGAAAAGGTACCAGAGTTTGAAAGATTTATAGTGGTGGCCTAAGATGGAGAGTGACATAATGGAATACGTGACAAAGTTTTTAACTTGTTAGCAGGTCAAATCAGAGCATTGGAAACCAGTAAGGCCATTGTAGCCTTTGAGTATTCTATAATGGGAATAAGGAAACATCACGATGAGTTTCGCGGTGGGCTGCCCAGGATGGTGGGTCAGTATGATTTGGATTGGGTCATTATGGACCAGTATTTCAGTGTGTTCATTTTTGTCAGTAAGGACAAGTAACACAACTGATCAGTATTCATATCTCTATGTGAGAGAGATAGTGCGCCTTCATGGAATTCAAGGTCTATCTTATAAGATGAAGACTCTATTATTACTTCCAGGTCTTGGAAGGGTTAAGGAAGGCGATGAGTATATAGTTGGAATGTAGTATAGTTCATTATCCTCGGATTGATGATAAATTAGAGAGAGAGTTATCCAGTTATTGGAAAGGCACCTTATGAGATGAGGTATGATAGAGAATGTATATCACCATTCATTGGAATGAGATGGGTGAGATGTTGATTTTGGATCCTGAGGTGGTTCAGGGGATCATTGAGATTATTAAAATGTTAGAGCTTGGATGCTCACTTCTCAGAGTAAATGGAAAAGTTTTATTGATTTGAAAAGCAGGAACATGGAGTTCCAAGTAGAAGATTGTATCTTCCTTAAAGTATCACCATGGAAAGGGGTGAGTAGGAAAGGGCAAGTTGAGCCCTAGATTAATATGACTGTTTGAATCCTGGATAGGATCGATTAGGTTGCCTTTGGATTGGCCTTATCTTTGGCATTGTCAGCTGTATACAATGTATTTTAGATTTCCATGTTGAGGACATGGGTTAAAAGAAACTCATGAGTTGAGTTATAAGAATCTAGGGATTGAGGCTAAGTTATCCTGTAAGGAGCAGCCAGTTCAGATTTTAACAGAAAGAATAAGGTTCTGAGGAACAAAGTTATACCTTGAGTCAAGGTAATGTTACAGAGACAGTGAGGTTGAGGAAACGACCTGGGAAACTGGAATCAGTTGTGCGAAATTCTTATTCTGGGCAGTTCAGATAAATTTCGAGGACAAAATTTCTATAAGAAAGGGGTAGTTGTAATGCCCCAAAATCCCTAATAAGGTTTAGGACCTTGATTAGGAGGCCAGAAGGGTCATAATTGATTTATTATGTCATTAAATGATTATATGCATGTTTATGTGAATTATATTATAATATGATGATAAATGCATCCATATGGGTCCATATTTCATTATAAGGGCATTTTGGTAATTTAGCATGTTGAAGGCGTAATTGTGTATTTTCATGCATGTTGGTGAATTATGAATAATACCACATTATATGTGGATTTGTTTGAGCCATTCGGCATGAGACGATCTTTGAATGCAAGTTATCGGTCTGGTCATAACGGGGTTAATTTTGGGGCTCAGGGTGAGTCTCGGGGTAATTTGAGGATTAGAACATTGCTGAGAATTAAAGGGTAATGAGATATGATTTATTAGCATTTGAGAATATTGGGAATAACAGGAATTGGAGGGTGTTAATTATGATTAACGAGATAGGAAAGAAATGACGATTTTGCCCTTGGTGGCTGTTAAGGGTTTTAATTAGGCTTAGGGGCAATATGGTCTTTCCACCCTAAGGTTATATTTAGCCACTAGAGGGTTGTATAATTTGTAAAACAGAGCATCATTTTTTCTCTTCTCCCGTTCATCATTTCTTCTTCATTTCCCTTTGAATTTTGAAGCTCTTTTTGAGGAACCAAGCTAGGGAACCAAGCCTTGCGGGTTTTGGGTTATGTTCTACCATTGAAGAGGGTGTGATTCTAAGATTGAGGTGAGTTTTTAACCATTAAAACTATGGTTCTTGCTCTATTTTTCTTATTGAGTTTCAGCTGGATTTTTGAGTTGGATAATGGGAATTGATGGGAGTTTGTGGCTAAGGTTACTTGGGTTATGATGCCTAGGGCTTGTGTATATGGTATTTGGGTTCATTTGGGGGTTTGGATGGAATTTGGAAGCTGGTTTTTCAGGTTGGAAATGGAGGAGTCGAAGGAGGGAAAAACCAGGGTTGAAAACCCTGGTTGTAGCGCTATAGCGCCCATGGATGCCAAGGGAGCTAGGGGGGGTAGCGCTACCCTGCTTTTCCAGATTCCTGTTCTGGGCACTTTTGAGGGTTTTTGGCTCGGGGTTTTAATTCCTAAGGCTCGGGATCGAATATACTCATTGTTTGAGTACGATTCGAGGTCTTGGGGGTGAGGTTTAGATCAAGAACCTTTTATTGTTAATTTTATTAATTGGATTCTATATTTGGTTTTGACTAGGTGACCGCTAAGGATCAAAGGATTGATCGTTCTCAAGGGTCGTTCATTTGTTATTTCTTGCCCGAACCCAAGGTAAGAAAACTGCACCCACACTGTGATGCATGTGATGCATGAGGAACATGTGATTAGGGCATGACATGAATGTTGAATATGAAATTGTTCAGAGCATGAGTCTCTGCATTTGTGCATGATCATAATTATGCTAGTGATTGTTAAGTAAGCATGCCGAATGCCCTACTTTTGGATATTTGACATATGATATATGTCTTGTTGCATTGCTTACTTGTGCATGGCACTGACTCATTAGTCAGAATCGAAATGGTGTCAGTATTAACTGTGAAGCTGTGACTCATTAGCCAAGTTTGGCAGTAGTACTGAGCATTGGTCGTATGTTATTGGCTTAAGAGTCAAGAACGGTCTTAGCGTGTTTAACGCAAGCCAAAGAGATTAGATCTAATCGACATCAACATTGAATGACTCATCATGAGCATTAATGCCGGACTGACCTCAAGTTCGATGAAAACTAAAAGCACTTGTCTAGCCTATGGGTAGTCACTTAGAGCCAGGGCCAGAAGGCCCAATTGACTGCATCGTCACATGGCTATGGGTGCTGAGCCCACGTAGTGACTCACTCAATAGTCACTCATTTGGTTTAAGTTAGTGACTTACTCCTCAGTCACTCATTTGAATAAGGCTATAAGCTCCATCATGGTTAACAGAACCTCAAGTATTAAATCACTCATCTGATTAGGGCTATAGGCTCCATCATGGTTAACAGAACCTCAAAGTGTTAAATCACTCATCTAATTAGGATTGACTTGATAGTCATCCATTCAGGAGGGCATGATCCACCATCATTACCTGAACTTATTTGCATGCATGAATAGGGCTATTATTGCTAGGCATGCCTAATTTGATTTTGTAACATGTTATTACTGTTCATGAGCATATTGAGTTTTCTTGTTGAGCTTCAGGAGGAAATACTTAGAATTCTGCTGATGTCACTACGAGATTTCCTGCTGCATGTCGCAACCCCATTGTTGGGCCCATCAATCCGTGCAATTAATGTAAGGTCAATTCCACAGCCCGAAACTTCTTTTCCGTACCCTAGGCGTCCTTTCAGTTTACACTCGAGATTTCCCTTTTCCAATGCCAATGGTCATGATCCGCGTCGCTCCAATTTTAGGCCCTTGGATCGTCCTTGAGTACCCAGGTCCTAGATAATCCAACAGCTGGGGTGACTTTACTTCGCCCCCAAGCACTGGGTCTATAAAAGGTCGAGAATCAAATTCCCTAACATTACTTTAGCTCATTTCAAATTTTTTGTTCCTTCAAACTCTTTAACTTTCTTAAACCCTTCTTCGACATTGCCTCTTCTCCAATTCCTTCTATCATTCTGGACAACTGGCGTGAGCCTTCATACTTCCGGGTGAACGGCCAATTATTCTTCAAAGTTCGCACTCTGTTCAACACAATCCGACCCTTCATTTTGAGTAAGTATTCCCAAACTATGAGTTCATGTTTTCCTGTGTAATTGAGAGTTTAGGATGCATACTTAGAAGTTGTGTTTTTTTAGCCTTTTTGAGGTTGTTTTTGCTTTATTTGCGACCATAAATGGCCTAACTGGCCCATTTAACCAATCTGTAGTGTTTTGGGGCATTTTTCCTTAGTCTGCGTCCTTGGCCGGAATCTGGAAGATTTCTAGATTTCAGTGATGTTCATCATCTTCGATGGTGTTCATCTTTTTGGTGGTGCCTCCAGTATCAAGTACTTGGCTCCGAGGACATCCCAAAACCACTAGACTATATTTTCTTTTCCCTTCTTCTTCCTCAAACAGTTGTCTACTAAGGCTCTCGTTTTGACCCAACCTCCTTCGGGTCAAGGCGCTAAATGCTTGGTGTTTGTTTTCAGATGTTCGAGGAGCTTCATCAGCTCCACTAACAAGGATTCTACGCCTTCGACGCTAAAATCCTCCAGATGGCCCGGGAGGTAGAACAACGTTTCGAGAAGGGGAAGCATGTGGCTAGTAGTAACCAAGCTCTTACCGTTCGGGAGAATTCAGAGCCAGCGGCAGAGAGGCCTTGCGGAGCTGGCCTCTCGGAAGAAGAGGCCAACATTAGCCTGATGCTTTCAGATACCCTGTATCCTGACATCGAATTCGAAGAAGAGGACGTTTTGAGAAAATTTTGACGCCTTAAATAAAATAATCGCCAACTGCGGCGTGGACAATAGCGAGATACTAGTGCGCCCTTCTTGGGAGGATGAGAGGGTGCACAAAAGTGTCCACAGACTCGAGCCTTTGAGCACCTCACACCTTCAGGCGGGAGGAGCACTACTGCTACACCAATACTACGTCGACTTCCTCTAGTACGTCAGCATAGCCCCATTCTAACTGTCCCCAAATGGTTATCGGGTGTTGGCTGGACTTTACGTCCTATACAAAAGCAAGGACTGGCCTATCCCTTCTCTCGTGGAAATGTTGTATATCTACAGTTTTCAGCAATGCTCGAAGAAAGGGGAGAAGGGAGGGTATTACACCCTGATGAAATACGTAAGTCTGGGGAAAAGAGGTTATAAGGCTCCGTGTGGCAACGGAAACAATGCTCGGGCCTACAAAGATCAATTCTTTTGGGCAGACGACTTCCTGACGAGGACTAATACCACCTTACTCCTGAACTTCACCACCGTTGGTAAGTTAGCCCGAGCCCTTAGCTCTTAAATGAAATCCATATCTATTTTCCCAATCAGGTCCATATCGTCGTACCCCATTCATGGAATCCTTTGAAAAGAGGCTTTGGGCGATGGGCTCCCTCTCTGACGAGGAGTTAGAGCTTTCCCGTCTTGTCACTGACGCCCGTCTTCAACAAGGTGGGTTGCTGCTGGCGAGGAAAAGTGTTTCAAAAATCGAAGAGGTCTCGGATAGAAGCAAAGCAGCACACAGACTTCATGGCAGCCAAGGCATTCGAGCAATACCAGCAACGCCTTCGCGAGGAGTGTGCAGAGAGTGTTCTTGCCATCAAATTCGTCAAGGAGGCACGAAAGGATGAGGAGCTTGAAGCGGAGCTGGAAGTGGGGATCGAATCATCCTTCGCACACCAAGGTAAATCTCTGATCCTTCTCCACTACGCTAGGTGTGTAGGGGAGGGAACTAGTCCCGACCATATTATAGTCTCTCCTTCCCTTCTCGAGTGCGACCAAGTTTCAGAGCATTGCTGGACTGCGAAAGAGTATCAAGATTACCAGGATCTTATCGATGTCTTCCTTCACATCCCAAAGAGAAGAAGGCACCTTCCCTGCTTCATACCTCTTGACGAATCGACGGCCATGTATGTGTCCTGGTTTTTTCAGTACGAGACCAACTTTACGTGACTTTTCCAATACCCTCCTTCACTACGAGGAGCCTGACCGCGGCGGGGATCCCGAGGAGTTTTAACTTTCTTTTTATGCATGTGTTATCCTATTATGGTTTCCCCTTCATTTTTCGTGACTGGCCAGGGTGTTTCCTTTGCACAGATAGCATGTGCCTTTCCAATTTGGTGCGCTCGAAGTGTCAAAGGGTGTCGGGCCCTTCCGAAATTGACCTCTAGACGGTCCCGAAAACCATGCCAACACCTCCTTCGTCTATTTCGGCATCCTTAGCCGCTGCTTCGATGGCCCCTACCTCAGGCACAACAGTCACGCGGCGAGGTCATAGACCTTGAGGTCTCCTCCCCCAAGAAGAAGGGTTCTTTGGGAAAGGCAAAGAAATTCCTCCTAGTCCCCATAAATCCAAGGATCCTCGTCTGGTTATCTTTCTAGAGTACTACGATGATGATGGATCGGGTCTGCACAAGGAGGTCATCGAGTACTACAATGCTCGCATCAACAAGGGCAACGAGAATGTCCGACTATTGGCTGAGTTTTTGCGCTAGGACTGGTCGACAGAACCTGTCTCCGCTCCCCACCGCAAAGAACTTGAAACTCTCCTTGTGGGGAGAATAGGAGAGAGGGCCATACCACTTGGTACAGAACTCCTGCATGGACTAACAACGTCCTTGTGCGAAATGACCGCAGGCAGCTTCGCCCGTTGCGGTGGTGAAAACAAGGTGGTGCTGGTGGCAACTAGTCGATACGCTGCCACTAGGGTAAGCCTTGGTTCCTTTTTGGGCTCATTGAATGTCTTGTCTTTTTGGCTGATTCATCATTCTGAATTCACAGGTTTCTGCCTTAAACCAATGACTCGGGGATCTGGTGCTGACGCGGTCTTTTGAGTTGAAGAAGACTTGGGAGGAGTTGGCTCACGTTCAGGTGGAGCTTGCTCAATCCAAAGAGACGGAAGTTGTAACGACCCAAAATCGCTAATAAGGCTTAAGGGCCTTGATTAGTGTGCCAGGAGGGCATTAATGGAATAATTGTGATTTAAATGAGTAATTATATGTTTAGTAATGTTTATATAATAATTGATGATATTATGTGTTAATGTGATATGAAATAAATATGTGATATATGTCAGAACCACATTATTATGTGGACAGGTTCGCAGAGCACGACTCAAGACGATTCTAGGGTCAGATAGCGAGAAAAGTCATAACGGGACTTAAGATATGACTTTAGATAAGTCGGGGGTATTTTTAGATAGCGGGTAGCGATTTGGACCATCGGGTCATGAAAATAAATATATGGAGATATATTTGAGGTTAGGATGTCTAGGCGGGAATATTGGGGGATTTTACCATTTTGGCCTCGGGGATGGTTCCGGCACCCCGAGCCTCGGGATTAACTTAATGAGTGAGATAGACATAAGGAAGCCTTTAGAAAATGCAAACCGACTAAAACTTTACCTCAGCTCTCTCTCACTCTCAAGGTAAACAAAGGGAAAGGAAAAACACAGAAAACTCAAGGGGAACAAGCTGGAATTTCTGGGATTTGTGGTGAGGATTTGGAGGTCTAGCCCAGGAGTAAATCAAGAACTAAAAAAAGGATTAAGGTAAGCATCTAATCTTCTTTTCTGTGGTTGAATTCTGAGTTCTAGCTAGGTTTTGGTCAAGTTTTGAAGCAAACATGGTTTTGATGTCTTAAGGCAGAATTAAGGAGGAAATTTGGAGACTTAGCTTGGCTTTGGCTTGGTGAGGTGATTCAACAGAAGAGGTAAGTTTCAATTCATGGTTTAGAGGTTTTAAATTGGGTTGGAATTGCTGGTTTGGGTGTTTATAGCTCTTGAGTTTCAGAAATTGAAAAGAGAAGATTAATGTGTACTAGGCTGTGTTTTCTGTAGAATTATGTTGTTTAGATCATGCTAAAGGAGTTGGGATTAATTGGTTAGGAGTTGGGGAGCTTTGGGATGGTTTAAGGTGAGGTTTCAGGCTTAGAAATGGTGGGTTTTCTGGGCACGAAGGGGAGGGCCGCAGCTCTGTTCTAGAGCGCTGCGGTCCTAGGATGAAAAAAGAGCCAAGAAGGCTCGGCCATGGGAGGGTGCCGCGGCGCCCAAGGCAAGGGCCGCGGCGCGTGTGTGGTTCAGCATGGAGGTGGTTCTGTTTTGAGGCTAGGGCTGCGGCTAGGCTTCGGGGGCCGCAGCCCTTGGTTGCACACATGAATTTTTGAGGGTTTTAGGCACGGGGAAGTGGTCTAGTGTGCTCGGGTTTGGTTTCACCACCGTGCTTGGTGGAATTTGGAATCCCGGGAGTTAGTTTTGTAACTGGAAACCTATATTGGAGTATTAATGGAACCCTATACTTTGGTTGTGACTAGGTGATAAAGGCTTAGGCTTGGGAATAGATTGTGCTTGAGAGGCGTTGCTCGTAATTCAATAACTGCGCAGACTAAAGGTAAGAAAACTGCACCTGGTTGAATATATGTGACGGGACTAAGGGCTCCCTATTGTAAACGCTTGAAAAGATGGTATTATGCCATGCAAGCCATTTGGTGAACCAATGGCCTAAGGGTGCCAAGGGTTTCACTAGCGCATAGGGCGCGGCTCGGCCACTGGTAGCCGAGGACAGCTTATTATGCACTGAGCTCGGTTTAAGCGTGTCGGAGTCAGTGGGTTAGACAGAGGGTGCGGCCTAAGTTGTCGGCCCTGATTATTATGTGATATGAGTAATATGTGATAGAATGTATCTTGAATCTGATTATATGCGCTGAATATCTGTTGGGGATTATCTGATGGGAATACATGCTTAATGAGTTGATTGTCTGTTTTCATTGATTGAGTTGTTTAAGATGTTTTCTTGCTGGGCCTTGGCTCACGGGTGCAGGTAAAGGCAAGGTCAAATTAGACCAGCCTTGATTGGAGAGCTCAGCGAGCGGAATGTACATAGCCAGGTGCTCGGCCGCCATGGTTGAGGTCTAGGCAAGGACGTGAAACCTGAAGTCTGTTTGTTTTGCCTTAGTTTGGCTAGTGAATACTCATGTATTTTTGGGAGTCTGTAAACTTATTCTTAACTTTGTTTTCTTATGGGATCCCATGTTTACTACAGTTTAAATATATGAAATGAGTCTTTTGAGACCAAAACCTTTTAACCCTAGCTTTTACATGTTTAGTGACACGTTTTTAAAATGTTGACTTGATTAGCGAGTCTTGCACCTTTATAAGTACACAGTGTAACGGTCTTGGCTATCCAAGGCGTTACAGAAGTTCCCTTGGAGGAACATTCATGACTTCAGAAAGAGGTGGAGGACACCAGGGGTCGCGTTCGCGAGGTGGAGGATCAACTGGTCATGGAGGGGTCAAAACTATCCGCCTTGGAGGAGACATCTGCCAAGATGTTGGAAGATGCCGCGACCCGGACACAGACCGTGGAAGAGGAACTGGCCCGAGTCCGTGAGGAGTTTTGGATAAGCCGGATGGAGCTTGAAGCTTGTGTTGGTGAGCTGGAAAAAACCAATGGGAACCTGTCCAAGGACCTCGATGTGATGGTTGAGGACATACTCTTTATCACGTGATAGAACAACAAAGACATGAACTTATCCTTCACAGAGGATTCTAATATGAGGACCAAACTCGAAGCGCGTCTCGGGGCAGACATTGCCCGCGAGGCTCAAGAGAGAGAGGCCTTGGCGGCGAGCCAGATTCCCGAAGACAATCCCGTGGTCGAGTTGGTGACAGAAGTGCCATCAGGCGAAGGCCCCCAGTAACTCCTTGAGTAAGATCAAGCCTGCGTGCTACAACTTTTAGGGGTATAAACATACATTTTAATGCTCGAGCCCCAAGCACACTTGTATTTGTTTTCCTGTTTAACTATGCATCTTTTCTTTCACTTGATTTGGTTCTTTGGATTCAATATAACCTAAGTTTCCATGCGAATAACCACTCAAACCATTTTAAATACTTGGTTCTATAAATTCAACGTAACACGAATGCTACGAGAACAAGAACTCAAATCATTTTGAATATGGTTCTATAAATTCAAACGTAACAGAAATTTCGCGAGAACAAGAACTCAGACCGTTTTAAACATGGTTCTATAAATTCAAACGTAACACGAGTGTCATAAGAACAAGAATTCAAACCATATTAAACATTTGGTTCTATAAATTCATCGTAACATGAATGTCACGAGAACAAGAACTCTGATCATTTTAAACATGGTTCTATAAATCCAAACGTAACAAGAATGTCACGAGAATAAGAAATCAAACCGTTTTAAACATGGTTCTATAAATTCAAACGAAACACAAATGTCACGAGAACAAGAACTCGGTGTTTTAAATACCTGGTTTCTGTGTTTAGTCTCTTGTAGGCCCACAGTCCAAGAAGTAGCTTTGACGCGAAGATTTGGGCTTTCATGGATCCTGGCATGCGAAAACACCTGCCCCTCAATTATGCACTACTCAAGAGAATAGGGGTTTCAACATTACTTCCTGAGCTTTCATGGGTCCTGGCATGCAAAACACATGCCCCCCGAGTATGCATTACTCGAGCGATCGAGGGTTTCGACACTGCTCTTCGAGTGCATATCTACCTTCTAGGTTGTCTTCTCATGAGGTGATGTTAACTAGACGCCCAGGCGTAGGCCGCCTGGGTATCCATTTGTATTGCACATATTAGGATTTTGTTATTACTCTCTGGGTGTGCGCTGTCCTGGGGAGGTAACCTAAATTCTTGTCTGTTATACTGGCTTTTCTAAATATGGGATATATTGATACTAAGAGTGCTTCGATCGTCGACTAGCCAAGCTTCCTATATCACGGATTTCCTGAGGCCAAGTATGGGCACTCGGCCTTCCGTTCCCATCTCAAGACCAAGAGACCCGGTTAGAGCTCCTCGGGCTTGGTGTCCACGGGGGGTGACAATAGTCCATTCTCGCGCTGCTTGGGTTATCTAGCTCTTAGGTACTAAGCTTAGTTCTGCCTAGAACAAGCCACCATCTAGGCTAGAATTTGTTAGTTCCTTACGAGGTACGGTGCTGCCCTAACTCCATGCCCCCAAAGTGATCGGAGACTAGTGTGCGATCACTTATCCAGGCGAGCGGGTGCTCCTTACACATCATTAATAGAATATAACGGAAACTAAAAAACACAAGCAAAACAAACAAATTTTTTACCGTATTTTATATACACAGTTTCCATTATATGTGCCTGAAAGCTACAGGTATTACAAAAATATACAATGTTTGTTGTAGATTCTACTGGTAATATCGACGAAGATGCTCGTCATTCCAGGCGTGAGGGATAAGCTCCCCATTAAGTCAGTCCAATTTATATGTTTCTGTACATACAGTGCTCTCGACTTGGTATGGACCTTCCCAGTTGGGTCCCAGCACTCC
Source organism: Humulus lupulus (assembly GCF_963169125.1). Taxonomy (NCBI): domain Eukaryota; kingdom Viridiplantae; phylum Streptophyta; class Magnoliopsida; order Rosales; family Cannabaceae; genus Humulus; species Humulus lupulus. The sequence continues at coordinate 35,708,027 of NC_084796.1, read as the reverse complement.
TGCACCTGGATCTTGGGTGGCTAAGAAGACTCTTCGCAGCATTGAATCTCCAACCCTGAATTTTCTATCTTTCACTTTGGAGTTGACATATCAGGCCACCTTCTGCTGGTAGGATGCTACTCGTAGCTGAGAAGTTTCGCGTAGCTCCTCCATGAGGTCTAGGGACTCTCGAAGTAAGGCAAGGTTTGTGGTCGGATTATACATATCTCGTCGGTGCGTGGAGATTGCTGCTTCACTCGGGAGCATAGCCTTGTACCCATAGGCCATCAAGAAGAGAGAATGGCTGGTGGAGGTTCGTTCAGTGGTATGGTAGCTCCACAATGCCCTAGGAAACTCCTCGGGCCAAGCTCCTTTTGCCTGCTCCACCCTTTTCTTCAGAGGGGACTTGAGTGTCTTGTTCACTGCTTCCACTTGGCCATTGGCCTGCGAATGTGCTACGGAGGAGAAGCTCTTGATGACACCATGTCGTCGATAAAAGTCTGTGAACACTTCGCTGTCAAACTACAATCCGTTGTCGGACACTATCTTCCTCGGAAGCCCATACCGGCAAACAAATTTTTTTATGATGAAGTCCAAAGCCTTTTTGGAGGTAATTGTGGCGAGCTGCTCGACCTCAACCCACTTCGTGAAGTAGTCGACAGCCACTATGGTGTATTTTACCCCTCCTTTCCTTGTGGGCAGAGCCCCGATAAGGTCGATGCCCTAGATGGCAAAAGGCCATGGGCTGGTCATTTGAGTAACCTCATTTGGAGGCACTCGGGGAATGTTGGTGAAACGCTGGCATTTTTCGCATTTCATGTCGTAATATATCACATCTCCATTCATGGTGGGCCAAAAATACCTTTCTCTTAAGTTCTTTTTTGGAAAGGCTTTGCCCCCTGGCGTGATCACCGACGAATCCTTCACGTACCTCTCACAGTATTAAACTGGCTTCTTTCTGGGACACGCAACGAAGCAAGGGCAAAGAAAAGCCTCGCATGTACAACCTATTATCCATAATTATGTACCTTGGAACCTGGTACAACAACTTCCAAGCTGCCTTCTTGCCTTGGGGTAGTTCCCCGGACACGAGGTATTTAATTATCAACTCCATCCACCCATCTTGGGGTTGTACTGTCTCTACCATGTCTGGACCCATGATACTCATAGACTCCAAGTAGTCAATGGGTACCACATTGATTAATTCAGCGTCTTAGGTCATAGCCAGCTTTTCCAGGGCATCCGCATTGGAATTTCGCTCCCTAGGCACTTGCCAAATAGTGAAATTTCAGAAGTTGTGCAGCATTTCTTAAGCCTTTGCCAAGTATGTTGCCATTTTTGTTCCCCGAGCCTAGTATTCTCCAAGAATTTGGTTCACCATGAGTTGGGAATTGCTAAATATCTCGAGTCATTCGGCCTTGAGCTCTAACGCCACACGAATTCCAGTGATTAAGGCTTTGTACTTTGCTTCGTTATTAGAGGCGCTAAACCTGAAACAGAGAGCACTATGCACTCTATGCCCCTCGGGAGAGACTAAAATAAGTCCCTCCCCCGCACCATTCTCATTTGAAGACCCATCCACAAATAACTTTCACACTGGTCCGACCACTAGGGCGCATTCGGTTCACACCTGATTCCCAGTGCACTCGGTGATGAAATCAGCGATTGGTTGTCCTTTTATGCCAGTTCTCGAGAGGTAAGTAATGTCAAACTGACTTAACTCTACCAACCACTTCAAGAGCCTTCCTGATGATTCGGGCTTCTGAAGGATTTGTCTAAGTTGGTGGTTTGTGAGGACCTTAATTGGATGTGCCTGGAAGTAGGGTCTTAGCTTCCGAGAGGCCACCATCAAGTAAAAGGTTAACTTTTCCATCAATGGATACCTAGATTCTGCCCCGAGGAGTCTCTTGCTAATGTAATAGATGGGGTGCTGAATGCGGCTTTCCTCCCTAACCAATGCAGCACTAACGACTTCTTCTGACACAGCCATGTAGAGTAGAAGGGGCTCTCTGTCTACTGGTTTGGATAGGATCGGAGGGTTTGCCATGTGCGCCTTGAGTTGTTGGAATGCCCATTCGCACTCTTCTATCCATTCAAATCTCTGACTCCCTCGGAGAATATTGAAGAAAGGGACGCACTTGTCCGTCGCCTTGGAGACAAAACGGCTTAAAGCTGCTATCCTCCCTATCAGGCTTTGAACATCTTTATGCTTCCAAGGAGAAGGCATTTTCGATTAAGGCCTTGATTTTTTCGGGATTTGCCTCAATTCCCCAGGCACTTACGATGAAGCCTAAAAACTTGCCGAAGGCAACCCCAAATGTGCACTTTTGGGGGTTAAGCTTCATCCTGGACCGGCGGAGCACTACGAAGACCTCAGCCAGGTCGCCTACATGATATGGGGAGGTCTAGGACTTAACCAACATATCATCCACATAGACCTCCATGTTTCGCCCCAACTGGTTCTTGAACATTTTATTAACCAGCCTTTGGTAAGTAGCGCCGGCGTTCTTCAACTCGAAAGGCATCATGATGTAACAAAACATACCCTTGTCGGTTCGATCGCTGGTGTGCTCCTAATCAGCGACATGCATGGATATTTGGTTATATCTCGAGTATGCATCCATAAATGACAACAACTCGTAACCGGAGGTGGCATCAACCATCTAATCTATCATGGGGAGTGGAAAACAGTCCTTCGGACAAGCCTTGTTAAGGTCCGAAAAATCTATGCATGTCCCCCAAGTGCCATTCGGCATTGGCACAAGGATAGGATTGGACAACCACCTGGGATATTGGGCTTCTCGAATAAACCCATTGGAGAGGAGCTTGTCTACCTCGGCCTTAAGGGCCTCTTTCCAAGTTTGGTTGAACGTACGTTGCTTCTGCTGGACGAGAGCAAAGCTAGGGTCGGCATTCAAGGCCTGGCATACGAAATTTGGATCAATGCCAGTCATGTCGGAATGTGACCATGTGAACACATCTTGGTTCTCTCAAAGGAAGACCACTAACTCTTCTCGGACCTCCGTTTTCAAGTCTCCCCCGACTTTCACCTTCCTATCGAGGTGGAGGTATCTAGAAACACCTCCTCTACTTCCTCAATTGGTTCAATGGACCTCTCCTCTTGAACTCGCGGGTCTAACTCATCAGGCCCCGAGTCCTGCACAACTTGTACCTCTGGGGTCTTGAAGCTTTCAGAGATTTCCTCCCTTACCATCATTACGAGAGCCTTAAGGGAGACATCGTAGCATTGTCTCGCCTCCTTTTGATCACTGCAGACTGTGCCGATTCCCGCATCCGTGGGGAATTTCATGCACAGATGACGTATGGAGGTGACTGCCTCGAACTCCACTAATGCTGGTCATCCCAAAATGGCATTGTATGCCGAGAGGCAATTCACCACCACAAAGGAGCAGTACTTAAAGGCCTGGCAATGTACCTCTCCCAATAGCACTAGGAGCTTTATCTGCCCCATTGGGATGAGGGCTTCTCCCAAGAATCTATAAAGCGTCGAGGCGCACGAGGACAGGTCTGCCGTAGTCAGCCCTATCTTCTTGAAGACTGATTTAAACAGGATATTCATCGAACTCCCGTTGTCTACCAGAATTCGTGCTACCATTTTTTTTTTTGGAGATTTGGCTCTCAATCACCAACAGATCGTGATGCGGGAAATGCACTCTCTGGGCATCATATTCGGAGAACGTTGTCACTTGGTCAGTCATTCACGACATTTCGGCAGTTAATTGGGTCAAAGCCATTACGTCATCATCGTTGTTCAAAGCTCACGCATACCTGTTCTGCGAGCTTTGTGAGGTGCCTCCCAGGTGAGGTCCTCCTGATATGGATCCTACCCGCCCATTTATTAGAGGAGGCCCTTAGGATACTGGTGACCTACAGGAGTTGATGTCGAGACCTGAGGTGTGACATGCGGGACTGCCGGTTCGGACACGAGTGGCTGTGTTTGACGCGATCCACCCTTAGCATACTGATGGAGGTGTCCCAGCTTGATGAGGTTCTCAATCTCATCCTTGAGCTAGCGACATTCGTTAGTGTGATGCCCTATGTCGTTGTGGAAACGATAAAATTTTCTAGGGTCCCTCCTATCTTTGTCTCTTCAGATAGGTTGTGGCTTCCGGTAGTGCACGTGTTGTGTCGTGGCCACAAAGATGTTCTCTCAGGAGTCCACCAAGTCAGTATATTCAGAATACTGCGAGATGTACTTTTTGCCTGATGCGACTCCCTTCTCAGGTTGTGTGACTCTGCTTCCCTTGTGTTTGCGACCCTTACTCTTCCCTCCACGCCTTGTCCCACTGGGAGCTCGACTGATTCAGCCAGATAGGATGGGGTGACAACTCCAGAACTGAATGAAGGCTAAAAAATGTTGTATACAGTGGGCGTTGCCCCCAAACCCTTAGGAGACATACCAAATCCAGGAGCAGACATGGCGCTATAACTAGAAGGGGCAGCGCTCTGGACAGGTTGGGCTCCCAAAGACCCCTGCTGAATGTGAACATAGGAGGAGTATTGGATCCTCGAGACCATGAGACCAGGAGCGACCGAGGCATGGAAAAGGGCGGATGCTCCAAATGCCTGATTTGGGCGTCTTCCCAGCTGATGTATTCTTGAGCCCGGTGAATGAAGTCGTCGAGACGTCGACATCCCCCTCACTGGAGATCATCCCAGAGTGGGGATTCCGCGTGAATGCCAGCCTGTAACACCATCAGCCGTTGGCCATCATCGACCCTCTTAGTTCTTGCTGCTTTTTCTTTGAAGCGTTTGATGTAGGCCATGAGGGTCTCAAACGGTCCATGCTTGATGTTGGCCAAGGCGTTGACCTCAAAGCTTACCTTCCGAATCCCTATTAACTATCTTCAGAAGGCGGATGATAACTGTTGCGACGTCTGAACAGACCCTGGTCAAAGCTTCTTAAACCATTCATCTGTTGGTCCTATCAGGGTGAGGGGGAACACGTGGCATTTTGCATCGCTGGAGACGCGATGCACCGATATTAGCCTGTTGAACTTGGAAAAATGGTCTGTGGGATCCCAACCACCATCATAAGCTTGTATGGACGGCATCTAGAATCCAAGGGGTAATGGGGCCTCGAAAAGGTGAGGAGCACATGGCTCTACCTCCTCATCTTCTGAGTTTGACTCATGGCCTTGTCGCCTGGCCATTATGAGCATTATTTGCTTCAAACTTTCTAATTCTACTCGGAGTTAGTCTTGATCTCGGTTGATGCTCTGTGCTGGGCAATCCCTTCTCCAAGCGTTGAGACTGTCTCAGAGATCTGACGGGCCTCTGGCAGCAGGGTCACGTACTCCGGCCTTAATACACCTTCGAGCATTGAGGTTGTCTCGTAGGTCTGCTTGTGCTCAGAATGCACCGTTATCTTTTGGGTGGGCCACCTCAGTTTCTCCATCGGACTCATTTTCGTTTACCGAGATGTTGATGCCCTGTTTTTGATTCTGTGGGACATTCATTGAGCGATTATTCCTGTGGGATTGGTTAGGCCCCGAAGGGATACCAACTCTAGGCCTCGCGCGGTCCGTATGGGCGCATTGGGGCAGAGGGCCCCCTGTAACACCCTAGCTACCCCAGAACAGTTACGGTGAACGGTGGACCGGAAATTTGACTCACTACCTGAGTCCTTTGGTCAAAAACGTGCTCTAAGTGTAATTAACAGGTTAAGGTATAAAACCAATAAAAAGGAAATGGATATTTTCATTACAAACTGCTCTGCAGAGCTAAACAAAACGTTTACAAGATGTTCTCAGTACAAAATGGTCACTACTGTTTTAAAGTTACAATCCCGCCGACCTAAGCGGCAAAAATAAGGTAAACCCCCTAGTTCCTCTGAGAACTCCTTGGCCGTGGTGGTCAAGCGGCCGCATATGTACACATCACCACATCAGCTCTCCACTCAAGGCTAGGTGAGCTTTTCTTTCCCTTTACCTACACCACATAGCACCCATGAGCCAAAGCCCAGCCAGAAAACATAACACTTTATATAAACATTATCAAATGATCATCATTATAATCACACTGAGCATAAAGCTTTCAGACAAATGTGTGAACATCACACGATTCAAGTGGGAGAGTGGCTGCTAGGTAAGCCACTAGCCTCCAAACACTTTTCTCAATCATCGACCCTCGGGGTCGGTCTGGCATTAATTCTCTTTGAGTCATTCAATGCTAATAGTCGATTAGATCTAATCTTTGTTGGCTTGCGTGATCCACGCTAAGGCCGTTCTGACTAACGAGTCAGCGCTATGTGACCAGTGTCCAGTATCACTGCCGAACCTGACTAATAAGTCACAGCTTCACAGTTGATGCTAACACCTTTGCCAATTCTGACTGATGATTCAGTGCAATGTGACCAGTGCCCAGTACCACTGTCGAACCTGACTAATGAGCCACAACTTCACAGTTGATACTAGCACCTTTGCCAAACCTGACTAATGAGTCAGTACCATGCACAAGTGAGCGACATATGCTAAGCATTCTATATTCAATCCATGTCCATATTACACAACCAACATGCCTCACGAATATCCATGCATGTCACATTTGGGGTGCAGTTTTCTTACCTTCGGTTCGAGCAAGAATGAATAAAAGAACAACCCTGAGAACGATCAACCTTTTGGTCCTTTAACGGTTACCTAGTCATAACCAATTATGGGATTCCATCAATAAAATGAACAATAAAAGGTTCCCAAACCAAAACCTAACCTCCGGGACATCAAACACTACTCAACCGGGTAGTAGGTTCAACCCCGAGGCCTTAGGTTTGAATCCCCATGCTAAAAACACTTTTCTGGCCAAAATGCCCTGTTGGGCCGCGGCCCGCCCTAGCCGCGCCGCACCGCGCCTCCAAACAGAGGCGGCCACCCTCCTGACAGGCACCATGGGCCGCGGCTCACCTATGCTAGGCCTTGGCTCATTATCCCTAACAGCCCAGAAACCAGCACGCATAAGCAGCCTCCTCCTGCGTTTTTCCTCTCAACTCAACCCTTCAAATCAATTCAAAACCTCCTCCAAACACCCATTTAAACCCCTAGACATCACCCATATCTTCCCCTCATCAAAACCCAACCTAAACACTAACTAAAACCTCCTCAAATCCACACTTCTATCAAGAAACCAAAACTGAAAAGCTTAAAACGAAAACAGGGTAAAACCAGAAACTCCATGGATAAACTCACCTCAAACCTAGAATTAAATCCTCTCCAATAACTGAACCAAGCCTAAAACCTCAGCCCCTTGATCTCCTAGCTTGATTCCACCCTTTGAGCTCAAAACTCCAAAGAAGAAAGTGAGGGATAAGAACGTACGGGAAGGAGGATGAATGCCCTGTTTTTGCTCTGTTTCTGTACGGTTTCTATAGCCCTCCTAAGTCATATATGTAATGCCCCGGATTCCCTAATGTGGTTTAATGGCTGGATTAGTAGGCCGGGAGGGCCATAATTGTTTAATTATGCCATTAAATGTGTTTATGCATGTTTATGAGAATTATATTATAATATAATGTTAATTGTATGCATGTCGATGATATGTGTTGAGACCACATTATGATGTGGGTTTGTTCGAGCTATTCGACATGAGACGATCTTAGAGTATTGATTAGCGGTCTAGTCACAACAGGTTTAAGTGCCGGGACTTGGGTTGAGTCTCGGGGTGATTTTGATGATTAGAGTGTTACCGGGAGATAAAGGGTAACAGGTTGTGAATTATTGGTGTTTGAGATTATTGAGGATAGCGGGAATTGGAGAGCGTTAATTATGATTAACGAGATAGGAGGGAAGTACCAAATATGCCCTTGGGAGTCTTTAGAAACTATTAATTGACCTAGGGGTAAAATGGACATTTCAGCCCTAGGATAGATATAACCTTTGACAGCTGAAGAAAGTGGTGGAAAAACAGAGTATGCAAAAGAGTTCTCCCGTACCTTCTTCTCTTCACCTTTCTTTGTGGTTTTTGAACCAATTTTGAGGATTCAAGCTTGGGAAGCAAGCCTTGGGAGTTTGGGAGTGTGTTCCACCATTGAAGACCATCATAAGCTGAGCCTTGGGTAAGTTTCTAACCATGGTTTTCTCTGGTTTGCCCTGTTCTGGTTTTATTTTGCAGCTGAGATTTCTAGGGTGAATTCATGGTTTTGTTGGGAGTTTTGGCTAGGGTTCCCATGCTTTTTATGTTTGGGGTGTGTTGGGATGGTATTTGGGTTCATTTGGCATCAAGAATAGGATTTGGAAGCTTGGAAATCGAGTTAGAATCGAAGGAGTTGAAGAAGGTCGGTTCAGGGGAGATTGGGTCTGGAGGTAGCGCTACAGCGCCCACCTTAGGGCGATATAGCGCTCCTCAGGAGGCTTTCTTGCACTTGGGCGGTTCTGAGTATAGCGCTGTGGCGCTAGGGGTTGAGCGCTGTAGCGCTACCCTGTTCCTTCTAAGTCTCGTTTTGAGTGTTTTTAAGGGTTTTTGACTTGGGGTTTCAATCCTTAAGGCCCGGGATCGAATCTACTCACCGTGTGGGCATGTTTCGAGGTCCCGAGGGTGGTGCTTGGGTTAAGACCCTATTATTATGGATTCTCAATAATGGAGGTTATAATTGGTTGTGATTAGGTAACCGCTATGGAACTAAAAGATCGATCGTTCTCAGGGGTCGTCCTTATCATACTTCTCGCTCGAACCTGAGGTAAGAAATCAGTGTATGAATACAGTTGCACCCTGTATAGGTATATGACATGCATGGTTTGATATTGAGGCATGTTGGTTGATATATTTGGACATGGATTGCATATTAAATGCTAGTGAACGCTGATTACCTGTTTGAGACACTGACTAGTCAGGGACCGACTCTAAAGTCAATGATCACGCATTGAATGGCTCTATGGCATTAATGCGGGACCGACCCTAAGGTCGAAGAACTTATAAGCACTTGCCTGGTCTACGACCAGATGTCTATAGCCAAGGTATATGACCCTGGTGACCGTTAGTCACGTGGCTAAGGGACGTTGTTCATGGCTTCGACTCTAGAGTCGTGAGGAAGGTTATGTTGGTGACTAATCACCATGCACCTGTCCTGGTCAAACTTATGAAATAACTTCTTATCAGTTAAGCCTTGGTGACCCTATCGTCACATGGCTAGAGGGAGCGATGCTCATTATTGTGACTTTTGGCTATTTCCGCCTACTCGCTTGGACTGTTAGTCCTGAATGGTTATTCTGATCGTTGTTGATATTATATCATGCTTTGTTGTGTTTTCTTGCTGGGCCTTGGCTCATGGGTGCTTTGTGGTGCAGGTAAGGGAAAAGAGAAGCTTAACCAACCCTGAGTGGAGAGCTTGGGCGATGTTGTGTACATACAGGGCCGCTTGACCGCCACGGTCAAGGAGTTCTCAGAGGAACTAGGGGTTTTCCCTATTTTTGCCGCTTAGGCCGGCGGGGACTGTAAATTTGAGATAATAGCGACTCTTTTGTATTACGAACTACTTGTAAACATTTTGAAAGGCTCATGAGCAGTTTGTTTACTTAATGAAATGTACCCTTCCTTTTTACTGGTTTTCCACCTTAACCTGATAATAACACTTAGATCACGTTTTTTAACCAAAGGACTCGGGTAGCGGGTCAAATTTCTGGTTCACTGTTCACCGTAACTGTTCTAGGGTAACCAGGGCGTTACAATATATATCCAAACCCCAAATGACCAAAGTACCCCTAGGTCTTTTAAAACTTCTAAAACCAACTCAAGGGTAATTTTGGCATTTTACACCTACACCGTTAATCATAATTAACGCTTCCCAATTCCCGCTAATCTCAATATTCTCAAACACCAATAATTCACATCCCGTTACCCTTTTATGCCCGGTAACACTCTAATCCTTAAAACACCCCGAGACTCATCCCGAGCCCCGAGCTTAAGCCTGTTATGACCAAACCAATAATTAACATTCCTTGATCGTCTCATGCCAAATGGCTCGAACAAACCCACATCATAATGTGGTCAAAATATATCACCAACATGTGTACAAATAATCAATTTACCCTCATCGGGCCAAATTACCATCACACCCCTGTAATTAGAAATATGGACTCACATGCTTGCATTTCACATCATATCATAATATAATCAACATATACATGCATTTATCAATTAATAACATAATTAAGCAAGTATGGCCCTCCCGGTCTACTATTCACGTCGTTAAACACAACGGAGAATTCGAGGCATTACAGCCCCGAGTTCCACGGGCGCTGTCTACCTGGTGGTGTGTTCGGGCCCTTGCTTCATTACCCTTTCCAGTTTGCTGCGGAGCCAGGTGGCCCTCGGGCTCTTGACGAGCCCTCTTATGCTTCGAAACAGGGTCACCATTGGCCTTTCCTTTACCACGGTCCTGCGGGGGCATTGAGGCTCCAACTTCTGCTGGGTGCCCGATACACACCGTAGCTTGCAGATCCCGTGCCTCGGAAGCCGGGTGTTGAGGAGGCACATCAGCTGTGTTGATAGGTGGCACTCCAACAGGGTGCATAGGTGGCCCACCTGTTGGGTGCCCAGCTGGCGTGTTGTCATTGGGGTCCACTCGTAACCCTTGGGCTGCAAGAGTGGCCTTCATGGCAAGCACCATCTTCTGAAGGACAGCGATGTTACCTTCTTAAGCATCAAGTTTTTGTTGTCGGGTAGCCATCTTCTTGCGAAGCAGCACGACCTCCGACGTCTCTTCTGCCTCCATGGGTTGAGGATATTCATCCTCATAATACCCTTGGTCGGCATCATTATCCTCGTCGTCATACTCAACATACTCATCGTAGTCCTCCTTCATCTCAGGTACGTCCTGAGGTGGTTGCCTACTGGGTTCCCCTCCTTCGAGTCCGGTAGGAGGGGGCACTTCATCTGCGACATTTCTTCATGTAGTCACCATGATCGTGAATGTCAAATGCTTTCTTCAAGCTCTCAATGAAAGAACCAAAATGTTGACTGAGTTTTTCGCTGTTAACTTTTATAAGAAAGGTTAAAGAAATAACTATAAGAACACAAAGATTTTTACGTGGTTCAGGTTGTAAAAGAAACCCTAGTCCATAATTCTTTAGTATTAGGGAGATTGCAAGCTTGTGATTGCAAGCTTTTATAGTGTCTTCTCAAGCAGCATTTGGATTGCTCTTAGTATTAGTTTTCTCTAAAAAACTGAACCCCTTACAATGAGGTTCCCAGCCCTATTTATAGAGGTTGGGGTCATTAATGTTAATCATAAGTAATTAAATCACATTCTTCCCCTAAATGGGGGATTAATACACTTCAATGCATTGGGCTGCATTGAATAGAGACCACGACCCAAGCGAGATTTGTGAGGCCCACTGCAGAAAGGTAACCACTTTACGGGGAACATGCCTCTGGGATTGTCAGGGCATGTTGTACATATTTCTGTGTTAGGCAGCATAGTGGGAGTGCAAGTTGTCGAGTCGTACCATCGGTAACACTGTAGGCAGATCGCCAAAAAAGTTGTCAAGTCTTCCTCTGAGGCAGCTGATCTGCATTGGCTGACACCTAGCCTATCCCTAAGATTTCGATGACTAGGTCCTTGGCTTGGAATCTTGCTGGGGGCAAGGAAAGACGTGGACTACCAAGCATCCCCAGGAGGTAACCTTATGAAGACATTCATAGCTCTCGGGACATGGCCCAGGAAAGATGTCGACACCTTCTGTAACGACCCGGATTTTCAAGACTCGATAATGCGGAAATATAAATGTTTTCATTTAACAAAATGTCTCAAAAACCCATAGAAATTTTTTTTTTTAAAAAGTCGTATGGCCATACTTAACATTTAGTTACAAACATAATTTATAAAGAGTAGAGTGAGCCTAGTTTAGGAAAATTACACAACATTTCCAAAAATAAAAAGGCTTCCCAAAAGGTCGGTCCACATGTACATTTGCAAGGAAGACTCCAGCGCTCACTGCTCTGCCTTGCCCTTGCTCTTACCTACAACATGAAACAACTAGGTAAGCGAAAACGCTTAGTAAGATCAACTTCCAAACAAAGCAGATAGAGAAATAGGGATCCGGACCCATCCGGACGCTACACAATCAATTTCAAGAACGCTAAAGCGTCCTGGAAAACTTATGGTCATGCCTGATAACCAAGGATAAATTAATTCACATCTAGATAAAAATCCTGCACTCAGAAAATCCCAGAACAAGCAGATATATTATATCACAACTATATCTTACCAACAATTATATCCCTGCACTCAGAAAATCCCAGAGCAAGCAGATATATTATATCACAACTATATCTTATCAACAATTATATCCCTGCACTCAGAAAACCCCAGAGCAAGCAGATATATTATATCACCAAATAATTCGAGACCATCGCTCGACAATTTCCAACAATTCATGCGTAACGCGCCCTCCAACATAATTGCTAATCTGTAAAAGAGAACTGAGTCCCCACACTAAGATCTAGCCAATAAATATTCTCATCAAGGGTAACTATCGTGTTACCTAGGGCATCGCTACATATTCAAGAGTGTAATCCAATTTACACGATTTTATGGAGACTTCTATGTTAATCAGTGGTGCTGGTGAGCAGCTTCCCCTAGGGTGTTCAACCTCACTCTATCTTGGCAACCCCTAGTATCTCTAGGCACTCTCACGGAATGGCCAATATTCACGGCTGCTATCCGGGAATAACTTATCAGAGCACTTGCTCGGATTCTAACCGTCCAATGATTAAGTAAGCATGAGGGCCCCTAGGTCCCATTTATCTTGGTGCCCCTAGGTTTAACCAGCTTATCCTTATCTCATGGCCACTCGTCTCGGTAATGAACCGGACATAAATAAAATCAAGCAGTGTGACGGGGATCAACCGTCTAGGATATGACGGACTTCTACCGTTCATATTTTCTAAATCAGCACTCACTAGACTAACGTCTCTAAGCAACTTTCTATGACAGCCTATGTATATGCATGTATCCCTATACTAACATACAAGACAATAATCATTTCATGTTGCAGCCATACAATATAAGTTGACTTACTTGGAGTCCTTAGCGCTCAGCAAGTTTTCACCCTCCAACGTTCACTCCAGTTACGCTTAGCCAATACTGTAGTTATCCATACAGTATACTCGGATTAATTATGGCACTCATAATTCATTATTATTATTTTGGGCAGTTTGGTCATTTTAATGAAAGTCATTTGTAAGGATTTACAATCCTTATTTGGTTTTAAACCTATTAAGGAAAGTTATACAAAATATTCGAGACTAAACCCTAAGTCTCGGGGAGACCTATCCTAAGGTCTCGATACCTAGGCTCGGGTATCACAATCCGCTAAAAATCTTATTCTTTCAAGGTATCGCTATTAACCCGCACTTTCGACTAGTCGGTTAAAATATGTAAGATTTTAGCCGGTATTATATCCAGAAAATACAAATAAATTCCTTAATTATTTTTAAAGAAAATAAACTCTTTAAATTTTCCTTTTATTTTTCTTAAGGTTTTAATATCTAAAAACCGTTTTAAGAAAATTGCCTAATTTGTCTTAATTAGGAAAACCGTTATAAATTTCTCATCTTTACTAATTAATTTTCCAAAAGCAATTAATCAATTTTACTTACTAGGAAAATAATTTATTTAATTATTTTCTCAAAATATAGGGTTTTAAACCCTCTTTTAATTTATTAACTATTAATAAATTAAATCTCTTATTTTTAGAAAGAATAAAAACTCTTTAATAAAAATAATTCATTTAGACTCAAAGGGTAAATTTTAGTGAAAATATGATTTCAAGACTTACCATTTTATATCTTGAAATAAGCAAAATTTTACTTTTTACCTTATGTTCCAAAATCTCATTTTCACACTAAGTGTGAAAAACCTATTTTTCACATTTTTAACTACATACTTCGTTAGTTCATAACTTGAAATTTACTTACCCAATTGTTACCAAAATTTCCCAATTCCATTTTTGTTATGCCATTTAGGCCTTTGTAAAATCTTAGGTCAAAATGAGCATTTTTTATTGGTGAAATCATTTCCCAACAATGAGGTAAAAATGACCTTATTTTCAAGTCCTTATTTTTTCCAAACTTTGACAGTTAATAACTTTCAAACCGTTCAATATTTTCTTACCAAATTTTACAGTGGAATAATAGGTTATGCCAGAAATATGTACACAAAATTTTAGAAAAAACTGGGTTCATTTGCCCTATACAGTGGCTGTCCAAACTTGGTTCCGAAAATGAGAATACGAAAAAACAGTTTTTTATACCTAAACTTTGAAATAGCATAACTTACTCATTTCTAAACATTTTTTAGTGTTTCAAAAGCTCAATTTTATGTACTAAATCTCAACAACATAACAGTACAATTTAATTTTACAAAAACAATATACAGTGGCTACTTGACCCCTTGGAAGTCACAGCTCAAAACATGTTTTGTTTTAGGGTATCCTACAAAACCCTTGGGGGTTTTGGTTCCCATTTTCAAAAATCAATACACATGCATCATAAAAATTATTAAACAACTACCATAACCTTATTACATCACCAACAAGAAACTTTAAGCATTAGATATACAAAATAATGCTTAAAACTAAAAACCCTACAACCAAAATCATCAAAAGTAAACTTTTTACCTCTTTGGTGTTCTTGCTTAAGGTTTGGACCTTCCTATTAGCTTTGGCTCCTCCAAAACCTTTCAAAAACCCTAACCAACTTCCCCCAACAACATAGTTAATTAGCTATTTGAAACTCTAAGCTTAAAACTTTACAAAAGCCTAGATTAGTGAAGGTTTACCTTAGGGAAAATACTTCCTAGACCAAGACTTAGCCTCCAAGTTTTCCTTGGTGTTCTTGAGGTTGAATATTGAGAGAACACTTTGAATGGTCTTAAAAAATCAGATGATAGTGAATGAGAGAGGGAGAGTGGTCGGATTTGGGGGTTAGAATGGCTCACACAACTCTTCAAAATATCACAAAACACTTGAGTGCTTTTCTACCCACTTGCCCACTTGACTTCTTAATTAAAATGGGAGTTAAACTTTATAAAATTGGGTTCACACCACTCTAAAACACCACATGGCCGGCCACCCTTTGCCATATATGATCATTTCATTATTTTTTTAATTTTTTTTTTTATTAAAGGTTAATAAAGGTTTCATAAGAAGAAAAGTCCAAATTGGCTTTTGACACCTTTTTTTTTTCACTCTTATTAAGTTTTAATCACCAAACTTAACATTAATTAATTAAATTAAATGTCTCTCACATTTAATTTAATTAATCACATAGTAAAATTTAACCTAAGGTCCATTCATGGAATAAAATTCTCCATTTCGGTAAAATTAGGCATTTAACACAAAATGTCCTAAAATTTCCATTTTCTTTTAGGTTTATTATTTTTGACCAAACTTTAACTTTTATGAATGTATTTTATGCCCAAAATATAATTGCCATGATTTTTCATCTTATTTTCCGAGATTTTTACCCGATCAGGGTTTTTGTGTCGGTCCAGGACCGAAAGTCTTATCTTGACTTTTAAAATCACAAAATTCATATTTTGGCTAGCAATAACTCATGGAATACTTACAAATAAAATATAATATTATTTAAAATAATATTCTTAACCCGGGGGAAAAAATCCCGACCCAAGTCGTTTAAAGGTACTCGAAAACGTAGGACGTTACAATACCTACAATTTATAAAGGTTTCGTCCTCGAAACTTAAAACAAATGAGGATACAGCTCCCTCATCTTGTCTTCTATTTCCCAGGTTGCCTCTTCAATGCCATGGTTACACCACTGCTCCTTTACCAATGGCACCGTCTTGTTCCTCAACACTTTTTCCTTTCGGTCTAGTATCATAACCGGTTTTTCCTCATAGACGAGTTGAGGATCCACGCTCAGCTGCTCATAGCTGATTACATGTGTGGGATCACGCATGTATTTTCTCAATAAGGATACATGAAACACGTCATGCACCTTAGACAGGGCGGGCGGAAGAGCTAAACGATAAGCTACTTCCCCGACCCTCTCTATGATTTCGAAAGGTCCAACGAACCTTGGGCTAAGCTTTCCTTTCTTTTCGAATCGCATAGGCCCTCGTAGCGGAGCTACCTTCAGCAGCACATTATCGCCAACCTCAAACACCAGGGGTCTCCTGCGTCTATCAGCATATTTGCGTTGTCAATCAACCGAAGTTTGCAAGCGTTGCCTTATCCGTCGGATGTCCTCTGTAATCTGATCAACCTCATCCGATCCGAGAAACTTTCTTTCACCAGTCTCGTGCCAATGAATCGGTGATCGACATTTCCTTCCATACAACGCCTCATACGGAGCCATCTTGATGGAATCATGATAGCTATTATTGTAAGCGAACTCTATTAGTGGAAGCTTCTCATTCCATGACCCTTGAAAGTCGAGCACGCAGGCTCTTAGCATATCTTCCAGTGTCTGAATTGTTCGTTCACTTTGACCGTCTGTTTGCGGGTGGAAAGAAGTGCTAAACTTCAGTTTAGTACCCAACCTCGTTTGGATTCTATTCCAGAATGTTGAGGTAAAACGCCCATCGCAATCTGATACGATGGAGTTGGGTACACCATGCAGTCTCATTATTTCTGCAATGTAAATATCCGCTAACTTATGTGCGCCATAAGTTACCTTGATCGGCAAGAAATGAGCAGACTTAGTCAGCCTATCCACGATAACCCAAATGGCATCGTGCCCCTTGGGAGTGGTTGGTAGACCTGTGACAAAAGTCCATAGTGACCATCTCCCACTTCCATTCCGGAATTTCTAAGGGTTGTAACAATCCGGCTGGTCGTTGATGCTCGGCCTTTGTCTGCTGACAAGTCAAGCAGTGTGCCGCATATTCTGCCGTCTCCTTTTTCATTCCAGGCCACCAAAAGTACTTCTTCAAGTCTTGGTACATTTGTGTGGTACCCGGATGCATGGCATAAGGAGCATTATGTCCTTCGAAAAAGATTTGCTTCTTGATCTCGTCATCATCAGGAACACATATTCTTCCCTTGAATCCCAATACTCCATCCTCGGAGATATGGAATCCTGGTCGCCCCTCATTCCTCACTTCGTGCATCAATCCTTGAACCCAAGGATCGACTAACTGACCGCCTCTTATAGCTTCCATAATGGTAGGCTCGATAGAAAGGTTAGCCAATTGACCAACTACTATCTCTAAATCCAAGGTAGCAAGGTCGGCTTGTAACTGCGGCGAAATTTCCTTCACTGTCATCACATAAGCACCTGGTTGTCGACTCAATGCATCTGCCACCTTGTTTGCTTTTCCTGGGTGGTACAGAATGTCGCAGTCATAGTCGTTAAATAGTTCCAACCATCGACGCTGTCTCATATTCAATTCCTTCTGAGTGAAGAAATACTTCAGGCTTTTGTGATCAGTGTAGATGTCGCAGTGTATCCCGTATAGGTAGTGCCTCCATATTTTTAGAGCGAAAACCACTGCTGCAACCTCCAGGTCATGAGTGGGATAGTTCTTCTCGTAATTCTTTAGCTGTCGAGAAGCATAAGAAATTACTTTTCCGTGCTGCATCAGCACTGCTCCCAACCCTTGGCCTGAGGCGTCGCTATAAATAGTATATCCCTCTGTGCCATTGGGGATTGTCAGCACTGAGGCAGTCGTCAATCTTGTTTTCAGCTCCTGAAAACTCTCCTCACACTTGTCAATCCATTCATATTTGATGTTTTTGCGGGTAAGGGCAGTCATTGGTGCGGCTATTTTGGAAAATCCTTCCACAAATCGCCGGTAGTATCCCGCTAACCCAAGAAAACTTCTAACCTCATGCGCATTTTTCGGAGGTTTCCATTGCTTAACAACTTCTATCTTGGCGGGATCTACTGAAATTCCATTTACCGACACTATGTGCCCCAGAAAACTTACTTTCTCTAGCCAGAATTCGCACTTCAAAAACTTAGCATAAAGCTTTTCGTCTCGCAGTCACTGGAGAACCAGTTCCAGATGTGTTGCATGCTCTTCCTGGCTTTTCGAGTATATCAGAATATCGTCAATGAACACGACGACAAACTTATCCAAATACTCGCGAAATACTCAGTTCATGAGATCCATGAATGCAGCAGGCGCATTGGTTAGTCCAAAGGACATCACTAAGAACTCGTAGTGACCGTAGCGCGTTCTGAAGGCCGTCTTTGGTATATCCGTCTCCTTAACCTTGAGCTGATGATAGCCTGATCGCAGGTCTATTTTGGAAAATACTGACGCTCCTTGTAGTTGATCGAAAAGATCGTCGATCCTCGGTAATGGATATCGGTTCTTGATCGTCACTTTGTTCAACTCCCGATAGTCAATGCACATTCTCATCGTACCGTCTTTCTTCTTAACGAATAAGATCGGGGCTCCCCATGGAGAATGGCTTGGCCTTATGAACTTCTTGTCCAGTAACTCTTGCAGTTGTGACTGCAACTCCTTGAGTTCAGCTGGTGCCATCCTGTAAGGAGTCTTTGAGATCGGCGCAGTTCCCGGAATCAACTCTATCTCAAACACAATCTCTCGGTCTGGTGGAATCCCTGGGAGATCTTCAGGAAATACATCAGAAAACTAGCACACAACCGGTACATCTGATGGTTGTTGACTCGTTTCTTTATCCTTATCCACTATGTTTGCCAGAAAACCGATGCACCCGTCACTCAACATTTTTCTCGCCTTTATCGCAGAAATCATGGGACACTTCTTTTCTCTTGACGTACCCTTGAACTCGAATGGTTCTTCTCCTGCTGGGGTGAAGACCACTTTTCTGCGCTTGCAATTGATAACTGCTCCATATTTGGTTAACCAATCCATCCCAAATATGACATCATATTCATGTAGGTCCAAGACTAATAGATCCACCATTAGCTCACGATTTTCAACCCAAACTGGTACGGCTCTAACCCATGTCCGCACCTGCATATCCTCACCCGAAGGCAAGGATACCCCACAAATAGCAGGCATCGGCTCAGGACTTCTATTTAATTTTTCCACAAAGGATGCAGATACAAAATAATGTGATGCACCAGTATCCATTAATGCATATGCTGAGGTTTGGGCTATAGAAATCTGACCTGACACCATATCAGATGGGCCAGCTCCTTTTTCGCTTTGTGTAAGCGCATAAACTCGAGGCGGAGCTCCAATTTGTTTATGTTGGTCATTTCCATTGCCCTTGGCTGGCATTCGACAATCCTTAGCAAAGTGCCCTGGCTTTCCACAGTTAAAACAGACCCCGCACTCACCCCGATGGCGGCGGTTACACTTGTTGCACAGTGGCCATTGTTCAAACTCACGTCTCGGCTATTTGTTGTGACTAGCCATTGCCTGATTGGGAGGTCCCCCTTTTCTTTTGTTATTTCCCCCAAGAATCGGTCTTGTGCCTCTTGGATTGTTTGTTCGCTCCGAGTTCTGGCCGAACCTCGGGTTGAACCTTCCCCTTGGGCCATTCTGATTGGCCTGAAACTGTCCGGGGTTGTTGGGAGTGTACCTCCTGTCTTCATTATTCTGTGGATCTGGCTTGTCAGACACGGCCCAAGACTCTTGGCGAAGAGCCCGTTCCACAGCTTCAGCATACATCTCTGGGCCAGTTCTACCAGTGTCTACACACCTAGCAATGTCTCTGCGTAGGCCCTTCATAAAACTCCAGGTCTTATTCTCTTCAGTGCTCACCTGGTTCTTCGCAAACCTAGACAGTTGGTCAAATTTTCGAACGTAGTCCTGCACACTCGATGTTCCCTGCTTCAGATTAGTGAACTCATTCACTTTGTGCTCATTCATTGCCTTACTAAAGTACTTGCCATTGAACAAGGTCAAGAACTCTAGCCATTCCATCTCGGCAATGTTATGCCTTTTCTTGGCTGCGTCCCACCAGATGCGGGCATCTTTTCTCAGCATATAGGTCGCGCAGACTACCTTCTCTCTCTCAGTAGTTCCAAAGAAGTTGAAGATTCTTTCCAAGATACTAATCCATTCCTTTGCCATTGAAGGGTCACTGCTCCCCTCGAATATAGGTGGATTTTGGTTGCCGAACCTTTCTGATATAGGTTTTGCTCGGGCAGCTCTTGGCGCTTCTACTGGCTGTACAGGTTGCTCAATGATAACCTGCGGGCCAAGGTTTTGTTCTTCATTGGTTGCAGGTGGTACTTCGTAGTTCTGAGAATTGTTGGGTGGTATAGGGAGTCGTCCCAGAAGGGTGTTAAATCTTTCAGCTTGGAGGGCATCAGCGTCCTCCTGTCTCTTTTGCCCTCTTTCTATTTGAGCTCCTTGCGTCTCCACTAGCCTTTGCAGATTGTTCATCTGCTCGGCTATCTCGCGAACTCTATCAGCTTGGTTTGGAGCTCTAGCGGCAGGCGCATTCTGAGCTTTATCAGCAGGTGTGGCCTGGCCTCGGCCAGCAACACCCCTTACTCTTTGAGCTCTTGTCCTTGCCATTTGTTTGCTTTCAAAACAAAAGCTCAAAATTAGCCCTAAAAATGGAGTCATAACCCTGCTAACCAGTTACTAATTTCCTTAATCATATACAAGGTATGTACATATTTCAAAAGTAGGTGGGTTTCTAACACCTATGCAGCTCCTAACACCTAGCCGGTGTCACTTTCCGCTGCCATATTAGAACAATCCTCAGGATCCTCCTCGGAATCTTCCTTGGAATCTTCTTCGCGATCTTCCTCATCTTGGTCCATCGGCTCCTCATAAGAAATTTACCCGTCGCCGAGTTCTTCATCAGCCACTTCCTCCATTGGCGGGTTCTCAGCTACAACTACACCAAAGTCCTACAACCTAGTAGGTTTGCAAGGTCTTTACAAAAAGTATCAACAAGACCCTCACAGCATAACCTAATCTAAGTTGTCCATCAACATATCCAGCTCTATGTCGGTATCCTCGTCAGACTGCTCGAGATCCTCCTCTGGCTCTACTGAAGACTTCTGTCATGTATTGCGTACATTGCCAAATGGCACGCCAATGTCGTCATTCGTACTCAAAGTGGCAAGGAATTCTCATCGTTAAAGAGTCTATAGAAAAATCGATTCTAGGCGAAGGGATCATGGGTAGTTTTCCTATCACAGGGTCACCTATCTCAGGTATATCAACCATAACCTACAATATATAGAATTGAGGTGAATAAAAAGAAAACAACACACTAAAGGAAGAAACAGTACTTACAGTGAGTGCCGGTCTATCTTTGCGAAATGTACATGTGGGTTGTCTACAGAACCGGCTCAACTCGAGCTCTGATACCAACTGTAACAACCCGGATTTTCAAGACTCGATAATGCGGAAATATAAATGTTTTCATTTAACAAAATGTCTCAAAAACCCATAGAATTTTTTTTTTTTTAAAAAGTCGTATGGCCATACTTAACATTTAGTTACAAAAATAATTTATAAAGAGTAGAGTGAGCCTAGTTTAGGAAAATTACACAACATTTCCAAAAATAAAAAGGCTTCCCAAAAGGTCGGTCCACATGTACATTTGCAAGGAAGACTCCAGCGCTCACTGCTCTGCCTTGCCCTTGCTCTTACCTACAACATGAAACAACTAGGTAAGCGAAAACGCTTAGTAAGATCAACTTCCAAACAAAGCAGATAGAGAAATAGGGATCCGGACCCATCCGGACGCTACACAATCAATTTCAAGAACGCTAAAGCGTCCTGGAAAACTTATGGTCATGCCTGATAACCAAGGATAAATTAATTCACATCTAGATAAAAATCCTGCACTCAGAAAATCCCAGAACAAGCAGATATATTATATCACAACTATATCTTACCAACAATTATATCCCTGCACTCAGAAAATCCCAGAGCAAGCAGATATATTATATCACAACTATATCTTATCAACAATTATATCCCTGCACTCAGAAAACCCCAGAGCAAGCAGATATATTATATCACCAAATAATTCGAGACCATCGCTCGACAATTTCCAACAATTCATGCGTAACGCGCCCTCCAACATAATTGCTAATCTGTAAAAGAGAACTGAGTCCCCACACTAAGATCTAGCCAATAAATATTCTCATCAAGGGTAACTATCGTGTTACCTAGGGCATCGCTACATATTCAAGAGTGTAATCCAATTTACACGATTTTATGGAGACTTCTATGTTAATCAGTGGTGCTGGTGAGCAGCTTCCCCTAGGGTGTTCAACCTCACTCTATCTTGGCAACCCCTAGTATCTCTAGGCACTCTCACGGAATGGCCAATATTCACGGCTGCTATCCGGGAATAACTTATCAGAGCACTTGCTCGGATTCTAACCGTCCAATGATTAAGTAAGCATGAGGGCCCCTAGGTCCCATTTATCTTGGTGCCCCTAGGTTTAACCAGCTTATCCTTATCTCATGGCCACTCGTCTCGGTAATGAACCGGACATAAATAAAATCAAGCAGTGTGACGGGGATCAACCGTCTAGGATATGACGGACTTCTACCGTTCATATTTTCTAAATCAGCACTCACTAGACTAACGTCTCTAAGCAACTTTCTATGACAGCCTATGTATATGCATGTATCCCTATACTAACATACAAGACAATAATCATTTCATGTTGCAGCCATACAATATAAGTTGACTTACTTGGAGTCCTTAGCGCTCAGCAAGTTTTCACCCTCCAACGTTCACTCCAGTTACGCTTAGCCAATACTGTAGTTATCCATACAGTATACTCGGATTAATTATGGCACTCATAATTCATTATTATTATTTTGGGCAGTTTGGTCATTTTAATGAAAGTCATTTGTAAGGATTTACAATCCTTATTTGGTTTTAAACCTATTAAGGAAAGTTATACAAAATATTCGAGACTAAACCCTAAGTCTCGGGGAGACCTATCCTAAGGTCTCGATACCTAGGCTCGGGTATCACAATCCGCTAAAAATCTTATTCTTTCAAGGTATCGCTATTAACCCGCACTTTCGACTAGTCGGTTAAAATATGTAAGATTTTAGCCGGTATTATATCCAGAAAATACAAATAAATTCCTTAATTATTTTTAAAGAAAATAAACTCTTTAAATTTTCCTTTTATTTTTCTTAAGGTTTTAATATCTAAAAACCGTTTTAAGAAAATTGCCTAATTTGTCTTAATTAGGAAAACCGTTATAAATTTCTCATCTTTACTAATTAATTTTCCAAAAGCAATTAATCAATTTTACTTACTAGGAAAATAATTTATTTAATTATTTTCTCAAAATATAGGGTTTTAAACCCTCTTTTAATTTATTAACTATTAATAAATTAAATCTCTTATTTTTAGAAAGAATAAAAACTCTTTAATAAAAATAATTCATTTAGACTCAAAGGGTAAATTTTAGTGAAAATATGATTTCAAGACTTACCATTTTATATCTTGAAATAAGCAAAATTTTACTTTTTACCTTATGTTCCAAAATCTCATTTTCACACTAAGTGTGAAAAACCTATTTTTCACATTTTTAACTACATACTTCGTTAGTTCATAACTTGAAATTTACTTACCCAATTGTTACCAAAATTTCCCAATTCCATTTTTGTTATGCCATTTAGGCCTTTGTAAAATCTTAGGTCAAAATGAGCATTTTTTATTGGTGAAATCATTTCCCAACAATGAGGTAAAAATGACCTTATTTTCAAGTCCTTATTTTTTCCAAACTTTGACAGTTAATAACTTTCAAACCGTTCAATATTTTCTTACCAAATTTTACAGTGGAATAATAGGTTATGCCAGAAATATGTACACAAAATTTTAGAAAAAACTGGGTTCATTTGCCCTATACAGTGGCTGTCCAAACTTGGTTCCGAAAATGAGAATACGAAAAAACAGTTTTTTATACCTAAACTTTGAAATAGCATAACTTACTCATTTCTAAACATTTTTTAGTGTTTCAAAAGCTCAATTTTATGTACTAAATCTCAACAACATAACAGTACAATTTAATTTTACAAAAACAATATACAGTGGCTACTTGACCCCTTGGAAGTCACAGCTCAAAACATGTTTTGTTTTAGGGTATCCTACAAAACCCTTGGGGGTTTTGGTTCCCATTTTCAAAAATCAATACACATGCATCATAAAAATTATTAAACAACTACCATAACCTTATTACATCACCAACAAGAAACTTTAAGCATTAGATATACAAAATAATGCTTAAAACTAAAAACCCTACAACCAAAATCATCAAAAGTAAACTTTTTACCTCTTTGGTGTTCTTGCTTAAGGTTTGGACCTTCCTATTAGCTTTGGCTCCTCCAAAACCTTTCAAAAACCCTAACCAACTTCCCCCAACAACATAGTTAATTAGCTATTTGAAACTCTAAGCTTAAAACTTTACAAAAGCCTAGATTAGTGAAGGTTTACCTTAGGGAAAATACTTCCTAGACCAAGACTTAGCCTCCAAGTTTTCCTTGGTGTTCTTGAGGTTGAATATTGAGAGAACACTTTGAATGGTCTTAAAAAATCAGATGATAGTGAATGAGAGAGGGAGAGTGGTCGGATTTGGGGGTTAGAATGGCTCACACAACTCTTCAAAATATCACAAAACACTTGAGTGCTTTTCTACCCACTTGCCCACTTGACTTCTTAATTAAAATGGGAGTTAAACTTTATAAAATTGGGTTCACACCACTCTAAAACACCACATGGCCGGCCACCCTTTGCCATATATGATCATTTCATTATTTTTTTAATTTTTTTTTTTATTAAAGGTTAATAAAGGTTTCATAAGAAGAAAAGTCCAAATTGGCTTTTGACACCTTTTTTTTTTCACTCTTATTAAGTTTTAATCACCAAACTTAACATTAATTAATTAAATTAAATGTCTCTCACATTTAATTTAATTAATCACATAGTAAAATTTAACCTAAGGTCCATTCATGGAATAAAATTCTCCATTTCGGTAAAATTAGGCATTTAACACAAAATGTCCTAAAATTTCCATTTTCTTTTAGGTTTATTATTTTTGACCAAACTTTAACTTTTATGAATGTATTTTATGCCCAAAATATAATTGCCATGATTTTTCATCTTATTTTCCGAGATTTTTACCCGATCAGGGTTTTTGTGTCGGTCCAGGACCGAAAGTCTTATCTTGACTTTTAAAATCACAAAATTCATATTTTGGCTAGCAATAACTCATGGAATACTTACAAATAAAATATAATATTATTTAAAATAATATTCTTAACCCGGGGGAAAAAATCCCGACCCAAGTCGTTTAAAGGTACTCGAAAACGTAGGACGTTACACCTTCTCATTATCGGAAGAGGTCGACCTCAACCTGTTCGACCGATCCCCCGAGGACATATCTTTTGGTCATTACCTCATGAAAAAGAGGCACGTGTCCTTGGGTGAAAACACAGACAACAATGATTAACACTCCCACTCAATTATACTACCGAGCTCCCAAGATGTAAGTATGGGCTAGCCCGAAGGGTAAGCTGGTAACGAACAAGTCAAAAAACTCAAATAATACAATCAGTTAGAATACTAACCACTCAGAATTGAGATTGAATGGACCTATGGTCAACTATATGACATGAATAGAATAGATAATAACAGTATGTTTACTTATCCTATCTACTGTCAATATTGGTCTAGTCCGACGTAACAAATACATCCAATCTTATCTACTTTGCTAATGTTCTGGAAACAACATAACACTACAATGTGTAAGTAGATTATATCGTAGATTGGCAAGTCAGTGTAAATCTTGTGCACTGACTAATCTTAGGACTAACTTATTTTTTGAACATATAATCATATTTGTATTCCACTGTGATTACATCACTATAAATATGATTAGCAATATACTCGAGATTTAATAGAAGTTTATATTAAACAAATAATCATGAAAATAAAACATGTGAGCAAAGTGATTAACCAAGTCAAAAATGATTTCTATTCTTTTATTGATAATAAAATGAGATTACAAAGAAATTGAGTTTTAATTAGGGCATAAAACCCCAACTAACTCCCACTTACACTAATTGAATCTAATGCCTTAATTTTACTAATTCCATTTTCTTGATATGCTTATCAAATGTAGCTTCTGGTAGTTTCTTTGTAAATGGATCTACAAGATTGCCTTCAAATGTAATCTTCATATAAATGACTTCGTCAAGCTTCCCATTAATAAAACCTGTCTTGACGTCCATTTTCCAGATCTCATAGTCGAGAGTGACTGCTATGGATAGGAGGATGAGAATAGACTTGGTCATGGCTACCAGATTAAAAGTTTCCTCATAGTCCACACCTTCTCTTTGGGTATAACCCTTTGCCACTAATCGAGCTTTATAAGTTTCAATCTTTCCACCAACACCTCATTTCTTCTTGTAGATCCACTTGCACCCAATGGCCCTAAAGTGACTAGGTGCTTCCACAAGATCCCAGACGGAATTTGAGTACATGGACACCATTTCCTGTTTCATGGCTTCGAGCCATAGTTCCTTTTAAGGGCTAGCCATTGCCTGTTTGAAAGACAACGGATCATCATCACCAGTGTCACCAAAAACCATCTTGGTTTCACCATCCAAACCATAGGGAACTGGGTTCTTAGAAAGCCTCCCACTATGACGAGGCTCTGTGACTTTTGGTCAGGAACAGTGGTATTTTCTTCATTAAAATCGACCTGCATCAGTTGGACATGAAGAGTGGGAATTTCATCATCAACTTTCATTGATGACGATAGAACATTGGTTGGAGTCAATTCTTCAACCATCTCCTCTAAAACTACTTTGTTGCACGATTTGAAGTTTTGGACATAGTCATTTTCCAGAAAAGCAGCATTCGTAGAAGTAAACACTTTCTTTTCTAAATGACTATACAAAAGTCCACCCCAAGTGCCTTTAGGATAGCCAACAAACATGCAAACTTTGGTTCGCAGTAATAGCTTTCCTTCCTTTTTCCTCATGACGTGGACGGAACACCCCCAAATTCTATAATGACGTAAACTAGGCTCATGACCATTCCAGCATTCCAAAGGTGTTTTGGAGATTGATTTGGACAGTACGACATTTATAATGAAGTTAGCAGAGTTGAGTAACTAAGCATGCATCTAACCATTTCCAATAAAGTTCTATTCCGGCGTTCCGCTACACCATTTTGTTGCGGAGTACCCGGGGCAGTAAGTTGTGATAAAATCCCAAGATCAGTTAAATGATCTTGGAACTGCATTTCCAAATATTCTCCACCCCTATCAGAATGCAAGATCTATAATGTTTTACCTAATTGGTTCTGAGCCATAGCTAGGAATTCTTTAAACTTTAAAAATGTTTATGATTTCCTATGCATTAGGTAAAGACATGAGTATCTAGAGTAATTGTTAATGAAAGTGACGAAATACTCAAAAACCACCCCTGGCTTGTACATTCAAAGGTCCACAAACATCTGAATGATCAAGTCCAAGTGGTTCTTTGGTCCTATCACCCTTTGCTGAGAATGGACACTTGGTCAGTTTGCCTTCTAAACAAGATTCACAATAGGTAATTCACCTAAGGTGAGTTCCCTTAAAGGCACGTCCTTTGTAAGTCTTTGAATTCTATCACAGCCAATATGACCTAGTCTCAAATTCCATAAATAAGTCATGTTATCATTATCTGTCTTTTTGACGTTCATTGGTCCTGTGTATACCTACTTTAAATAAATCATTATTAAGTGCGAGGGGTTCATTAGGTCACATAATATACAGCTCATTTTCCAAACATGCAATACACAATAGTGATCCATTGAAAGAAATAAATATATTAGAACTTTGTAAAAGTCATAACAAATTGTTCTAATTGCAACATGGAAACTGAAATTAAATTTCTACTAAAATTCAGAATAAAAAATACATCTTTCAAAATTAAATATTTATTTTCAAACTTTAGGCAAGCTCTTCCTCTAGCTTGGACTGCAACGAACACTCCATTCCCAACTCTAAGCTTTAAGCCGCCTTCGTCCACTTCCTCCCACGATTCAAGAAGTTGTAAAGAGTTATAAACATGGTTAGTAGATCAAGAATCAATAATCCAAACAGATTTATCATTCTCTAAGACACATGTTTCTAATAAATGAACTATTTACATTACCTTTTTTTTTTCGCTGCTAGAAACTTGGGGCAATCTTGTTTCCAATGCCCCTTCTCATTGCAATGAAAGCACTTACCTTTACCTTTCTTGTTTTTCTTTGTCTTCCCCTTAGGCATCTATGCACTTGGTTGTGCACTCGTCTTTGCTGCCTTTGCAAGCCTGGGGTTGGTGTTTTGTCCATCTTTCCTCTTGTTTCCAACTTTCGAAGATGAAGATAGGTTAGCTTCAGCCTTAGCTGGTCAGCAGCAACAATAGTAGTCTTCTTTTCTCCTCCCTTACTTGGTCCACCCATGCTTGACTCGAATGTCTGAAGCTCGTTCATGAGTTGCGTCGGACCATAGTTGAGTAGATCAGGAATGTGCGGAAACGGTGCCATCCAAGTATTGGCATATTTCTTGGTGGCTTCAAAATGAGTCTGCACAGACTTTGCCCCGAACATGTCTTGGAGCTGATCCATGATTTCGTAGGTGCTCTCGACATTCTCCATCTTTGGCTTGAGAGTGTGGACCATACTAGTCAACATGTAGTGTTGCCTTATTATTAGCCGCCTGCCAACGCTTATATTTGTCTCTTACATACTTGGTAGCTCCTTCAGATGGAACTTCTAGGGATTCCTCATTCTTGAAGAACTTGGAGTTGTCACCAATCAACACTATGTTGATATTCTGCTTCCACTTAAGGAAGTTTTCTCTAGTGAGTTTCTCCATCGAAATTTGAGAAAAGATGGGAGTAGACACATCCATAATTAAAACTACCAGTTATCAATAAAACAAATTCAATCACTTTTGCTCAATAAAACTTCTATTCACTCAAATTTCAAGAAATAGCACAACATATACAATAAATATGTAAGATATGGAAAAAATACCAAAATAATCATATGTCTATTTCTCTAGATTTTTAACTATTCTATGATATTGTTGTCCTGGTTGGCGAGAGTCAAAAAAATATCATTAGTTAAATAGAGTTGTAAACTCATTTAATAATAGATATCATTATTAACAACCTACTATTCGATCAAAATAAGAAAACAAAATTTCTTATTTTATGAGCTAGACCCACGATTTCGATAATCATAGATTTAGTCATAGTAGTCATTGTAGGGGCGAGTCTAGTAGAATTTGACCTATAATTATTTATCTTTTGAAATCTAACCTTGTCAAAATAACTAATGAACACCCACCGTAGGGACGGATCGAAGTGTCTCGAAGCCCCATTAAGCTATTGACCTTGTTAAACTAACGGTGGAGATCGAATATGATTATAAAAATAAGCTCATTATTTAATTAAAAAATAGTATTTTTATTATTAATTTTTCAAAAATTAATGACCATGGTTCTCCAAAAAATTATAAAATTAATTTTTTTAAAAAACCAAAGTCCTATAATTTTCTATAAATTCTAAAGTGTTACATTGAAACAAATTCAATTAACTTAGAATTAATTTGTTGCTAATCAATATTTAGGTGTAACTATTATAATGAACCTACACAATTAAGTCAAACTCAGGAAAATTAGCCTTAACATTTGGGCTTGTATGAATGAGGGTTATGTCCAGTATGTCGTTCCCACTACTAAGGCCCTCAAACTTTCATACAAGATCCAAAAGACAAGAATTTAAACCTTCGTTTTATTAATAGTTATTAATTGATTAGGCCCACTATAGTCATGCAAAGCAAAAGGGTCTTCACAAGTGGAACCACCCATAAAAGAGGAATTTAAAGTTTACATGTTCTAATGGGCTCAAATAAAACATATCATTTTATGAATGTTTTATTTAGCAAAATCCATATATTAACGAAACATATGGGCAACTATATGCATCTAAGCTCAATTGCAAAAATATCACATATAGTGCAAACAGACATTTATAATTGGATGGGTCTAATCATGTTACTATATGAGAAGGTCTATGAATTTATACAAAAATACCACAATTTATTTCATTTGCAAAAATACAACAATTAATTTCTAGAATTTATTCAAAATTCGAGTTAATTAAATTTTTGCAGAATTTAAGTCAATTTAAATTAAATTTACCAATAATTAACAAAATTTAATTTATCAACAATCAACTTAGTTGATGTCAATTTGAAAAATATTAATTTAATTTAAATATGATTTATCAACAATTAACAAAAAGTTAATTTAAATCCTATTTATTAAAAAAATATTTTATTAATTGGTTTGAAAATGTGATATTTTTAAAATTTAACCAATTTTAAATTTTAAAACAAATATTTTTAATTCTTTTTCAAAATATATCTAGTGTTGTTACAACTATAGCAAATACCTTAACCATTTATTAAAAATAAAAAAATGTATAAATAGTTATAACAAAACTAAAATATCTTGAAACAATTAAACAAGTTCAAATATCTTAAAATATCTAGTCAACAAATTTTCAAATTTCAAATAATTTAAATATTAAAATCCTTAGAATAATCAGAAATTAATAATTTCAAATAAAAGATATAAAAAATAACAAGTATTTAAAAAATATATCTTTAATAACTAATAACTTAATTATAATATTTTAATATATTAAAATATTAAAAATTAGTTAACCTATTTTTAAATTTGAATTAGAATCTTTGTAGAAAATATCTAATTTTTAAATATCAAACAACAAAAATATATTATTTTAACAAATATTTTTAAATGATAAAATAAATCTAATATTTTTTGGTTTGTTATAAAAAATCAATTTCAAATTTTTATTATCTTTAATTTTTTTTTAAAAATAAAAAAATAATATTTTTTTGATGAACAGTACCCTTGAGTGCAGCTGCTAGGGAGACGCGTGCGCAACTGCTAGAGTGACGCATGCAGGAGCGCACGGGGCAGGGGAGACGCGCGCAGAAGAGGAGACACGTGCAGGTGCGCACATCAGCCAAAAAATTTTCAATTTTTTTTGTGTAATTTTTTCAACCCAAAATGTTTTCTAAATAATTTTTACAATGTTTCACACCAAATAAAGCATTTATAAAAATTAATTGCATAGAAAACATAACAAAATAACCCAAATTTGCTAATAATCACATAAAAATCAATATGCTTCATAAAAAACATGAAATCCATCCAATTACTCAACACATCAAATAATTCAATTTTTACCATGTTCATGCATGAAAATAAAGATTATCAAACGCTCTAAGGCCAATTGTTGGGAATACTTTTACATGATCTTATTTATTTTCATGTAAATCATATATTAAATAAATTAATATAAGAAAACATAGAACATGTTTCTATAATTGAATTTAAACAGAGATAATGATAAGAACACTTACATTATGTGCAGCGGAATGAATAAGTCATTCCTTCAGTTTCTCTAACACTTGAATCCTTTCTGCCGCAGAGTATCACCAAGAAACTGAACCGATCTTCAAATTTCTTCACAGTCTTCCAAAGTATCCTTAGAATCACCTAGACTAGAGTGGGCAATTCTCAACACATGAGATAGATACAAAGAGAAGAAGAGAAGATAATATTGAGGCTTCGAAAATGACTTTTGTTGTAGAGAGAGTCTAAAACCATAAAGCATCAAAAATAGATCTTCTGATCATCTCCAGATCTTCACATTTCAACTCTCACTTAGCACTCCTTTTATAGGCTCAATCAGGTTACTTATTTAAATTAAAAAATCAATAAAATAATAGGTAATATTAGGCATTAGGTCGAAATTCTCATGGGCTAAAGGCCCATGAAATTTCTCATTTAATTATAAGCACATTAGACTTAAATTCAAGGTCCGTATTATTTTCTATTGATTAATTAATTAAATAAATATTTAAATCCATCATCAAATAAATTATTTATAATTTGAACCTTGATTTAAAATTATTTATTAATTTAGACACCAATTTGTCTTAATAAATCCGCCCTAAAATCTCTTTTGTTCTCTAAATTGCATAACTATGTGAAACTATCCAAAATTGACCTGGTCAACTTTGTTAATTCTAATTGATAATTAAATCAATTAATTAAGACTATCTAGATGATTTTATCCAAGGTATTGTGGGGACCATAGGCCTATGAAACCAAGCTCCAATAAGTTATCATAAATTTAATAAATAAATTTATTAACTTATTAATTTCTCGTGACTTCACTAAAGACTCAAAATTGCACTCTTGAATTCATAGAACACTCTATAAGCAATATAGATGCATTATTAGTTATCCATTGTTACAACCATAATTATCACTCAATCCTCTATAGACGGTCTACAATGAGATGAGACTAAAATATTATTTAACCCCTCATTGTATTTTATCCTTAAAACACTTAGTTCCTTGTAAATGATATTTGAGTAAACTAATATTAATTATTGAAATGAGATCTCTATCATTTAGTACCTTGAACCAAACTAAAAGGAAACTATCGTTTTACTTCTTCATCAAAAGCTATAGATGTTCATATCTATGATTAACAATCTCACTCCATTATACTACCGAGTTCCCAAGATGTAAGTATGGGCTAGTCCGTAGGGTAAGTTGGTAACGAACAAGTCAAAGAACTCAAATAATACAATAAGTTAGAATACTAACCACTCAGAATTGAGATTGAATTGACCAATGGTCAACTATATATTATGACTATAATAGATAATAACTGTATGTTTACTTATCCTATCTATTGTCAATATCGGTCCAGTCCGATGTAACAAATACATACGATCTTATCTACTTTGCTAATGTTCTAGAAAGAACATAACACTACAATGTGTAAATAGATTATATCGTAGATGGGCAAGTTAGTGTAAATTGTCTGTACTGAATAATCTTAGGAGTAACTTATTTTTTTAACATATAATCATATTTATATTCCATTATGATTACGTCATTATAAATATGATTAGTTATATGCTCAGAATTTAATAGAAGTTTATATTAAATAAATAATCATGAAAATAAAACATGTGATTAAAGTGATTGATCAAGTAAAAAATGATTTCTATTCTTTTATTCATAATAAAGTGAGATTACAAATAAATTGAGTTTTAATTAGGGCAGAAAACCCCAACAATGTGTTGATGTATAATGTGGCATATGCTTTTAGGAAATCCGAGTTCCACGCTTACTTCGACAAAATCAAATCAAAAGACGCAACTATTGCTCAATACTTAGAAGGCATTGATTTTGATAAGTTGTCCCAAGCATACTTTCTTGGAAATAGGTATATCATTGTGAATTGTAATTTAATGCATTAAATCTTTTAAATGTACATTATTGTTAATTGTTAATTTTCCTGAATACTAGGTACAATATAATGACAAGCAATTACGTCAAAAGTTTCAAAAACAAAATCCAGGATGTAATGACCCAACTACTCTAGACTTTGGACCATTAATGACTACTATACATAGACACTAATTTTTAATAAAACTTACAAGTGAAATAATCATAACTTCATTAAAACTTGAAAAAAAACAAGTGTTAAACTACATAAAATTTCAAGTAGGATATGGGATCCCATTGTTTTTAAAATGAAAAACATAACATAACTTTAAATAAATGGATTACAAAATAAAGTGCAGAAAATACATATGAAACATAATTTTTAAAAGACTAAAAAGCGACTTCATCCTCGAACCGAACACTCAATCCATCCATTTCCATTCTGCCTCAATACACAACCCCCAAGCTGCCAAGAACCCTTCCGCCACCATAGCTACTTTCCTGCACATATAAACATAAAGGAATGAGCCTAATGCCCAGCAAGGAAAATCTAACACATAGATCATATACATAAAATTAATATCAACATATACTAAAACATATCATAAACATATGTCACATATACTATAATGGCCATTATTACTTGGGGCTCGTAAACTAAACAAGTCATATGCCCATTAGATTTGCGGGGCTTGCTAGCTAAGCAAGTCATATGCCCATAAATTTATTGGGGCTTGTTAGTTATACAAGTCATATGCCCAAGTCTACAATCATACATATTATAACATATAACATAACACATAACACATAACACATAAATCATAAGATAACATTTAACATAACATAAAAATACTACAATTATTACTATTGCTACTACTATCTAACTAGCTAAGTAAAGTTCTTGGACTCTACAATTCTCCCCTACTAAAAAGAAATTTTTCCTCGAAATTTACTTACCAAATAACTCAGGATACCGGCCTTGCATGTCCTCCTCCAACTCCCACGTTGCCTCTCGTTCAGAACTATTACTCCATAGGACTTTGACTATAGGAATGCTCTTGGACCGTAACTGCTTCACCCCCTATCTAGGATGCTAACCGGTCGTTCCTCGTAACTCAAGTCTTTCTGGAGTGCTATCGTATCGTACTTGAGGATGTGAGATGGGTCTGACACATACTTGTGTAGCATCGAGATGTGGAACACGTTGTGACTATCTGCTAGTGCTGGCGGTAGGGCTAGTCTATACGCAATTGCTACCACTTTGTCCAATATCTCAAAAGGACCTATAAATCGGGGACTAAGCTTGCCTTTCTTTCCAAACCGCTTTACACCTTTCATAGGAGATATCTTCAAGAAGACTTGATCTCCGACTTTGAATTCCACATCGCGTCGCTTAGCATCCGCATAGCTTTTCTGACTGCTTTAAGCAGCAAGCATACGCTGTCTAATGACCACTACTGCTTCTTGAGCTTGTCTAACAGCTTCGGAACCTAGAAGCTGCCTTTCTCCTACCTCGTCCCAGTGCAACGGTGATCAGAACCTCCTTCCATATAGCAACTCATAAGGTGCCATCTCGATCGTTGATTGGTAGCTATTGTTATAGGAAAACTCTATCAGCGGCAAGTACTTATTCCATGATCCTCTGAAATCAAGTACACATGCGCGTAGCATATCTTCTAAAATCTGAATCGTACGCTCAGACTGCCCATCTGTCTGAGGATGAAAAGTTGTACTAAGACTTAACTTAGTACCCATAGCTTGTGGCAAACTCCCCCAAAATCTCGATGTAAACACCAATCCTCTACCCGACACTATTGTCTTGGGGATTCCATGCAACCGTACTATCTCTTGGACATAGATGTCTGCATATTGGTCTACCGTGAATGAAGTCTTAATAGGTAGGAAATGAGCCGACTTGGTTAGTCTATCTATTACTATCCAAGTGGAATCATGCTGCTTATTCGTTCTTGGCAAACCTGTCACGAAGCCCATAGCTATATCGTCCCACTTCCATTCTGGTATGCTAAGTGGCTGCAATAAGCCTACAGGCCGCTGATGTTCTGCTTTCACATGCTGGCATATAGGACACTTAGATACAAACTCTGCTATGTCCTTTTTCATCCCTGGCCACCAATAGATTGCCTTGATGTCATGAGTCACCTTGGTCGACCCTAGGTGAACTGAGTACATGGTACTGTGCGCTTCTTCTAGAATCGTCTTCTTAATCCTTTGATTATTTGGCACGCATACCTGATCCTTATATCTCAATAAACCTTGACTAGATATTGAGAAATTTGTGGTCTTGCCTTCTCGGACTGCATCCATAAGTGCTGCTAGTGTGCCGTCATGTCCCTGACCAATTCGTATGTCTTCTAGCAGATTCAATTGGATAGACAAGTTAGCTAGCTTACCGACAACTACTCTATTCCGGCACTGATCAGCTCCTGCTGTAGCGGCTTTTCTATTCCGGCTAAAGCTGCTAAACTTCCATAACTTTTCCTACTAAGCGCATCGGCAACTACGTTTGCTTTTCCTAGGTGGTATAGGATTTCGCAGTCATAATCCTTCACTAATTTTAACCACCTGCGCTGCCTCATGTTGAGCTCCTTCTGAGTAAAGAAGTACTTTAAACTTTTGTGGTCCGTATAAATCTCGCACCGTTCTCCGTAAAGATAATGGCGCTAGATTTTCAACGCAAAGACCACCGCTGCCAACTCCATATCGTGAGTTGGATAGCACTACTCGTACTCCTTCAACTGTTGTGAGGTGTAGGCTATCACCTTATCATTTTGCATCAGCACGCAACCCAACCCTTGCTTTGATGCATCGCAGTAGACTACAAACTTCTCGTTGGGTGTCAGTACACAGAGTACTGGTGCTGAGCAAAGCTTATCTTTAAGCAACTGGAAGCTTTCTTCACATCTATCATTCTAGTTGAATCTTTGTTGTTTCCGGGTCAGGTTGGTGAGCAGAGTGGCTATCTTAGAAAAGCCCTCTACGAACCTCCTATAATAACCTGCTAACCCTAGAAAGCTTCTTACTTCAGATGCGTTCTTTGGTCTTGGCCAATCCTTCACGGCCTCTACCTTTGATGGGTCTACTGCAACTCCGTCTTTTGATATAATGTGCCCGAGGAACGCCACTTTTAAAAGCCAAAATTCGCATTTCTTGAACTTGGCGTAGAGTTGATGCTCCTTCAGTCGTGAAAAAATCAACCTCAAATGTTCCTCGTGCTCTACTTCATCCTTAAAGTATACTAAGATGTCGTCGATGAACACTACGATGAATTTATCTAAGTAGTCCTTGAAGACCCTATTCATCAAGTCCATAAACGCGGCTAGTGCGTGTGTAAGACCAAAGAACATAACCAATAACTCGTAATGTCCATAACGAGTTCTAAAGGTTGTTTTAGAAATATCTTCTCCCTTTACCTTGAGCTGATGATATCCGGACCGTAAATCAATCTTCGAGAATACAGTCGTGCCTCGGAGTTGATCAAACAAGTCATCGATCTGGGGTAGCGGGTACTTGTTCTTAATCGTTACCTTGTTCAGCTCGCGATAGTCTATACACATCTGCATGCTTCCGTCCTTTTTCTTCATGAATAGCACCGGTGCTCCCCATAGTGAATGGCTTGGCCTAATAAAACCCAAGTCTAGGAGTTCTTGTAGCTGCGTCTTTAACTCCTTGAGTTACGTAGGTGCCATCCGGTATGGTGCCTTGGAAATAGGCTCGGTGCCCGGTACTAATTCTATCGTGAAGTCAATTTCCCGAGTCGGCGGCAATCCTGGCAAGTCATCAGGAAATACCTCTGGGAATTCTCTTACAATACGGACGTCTCCAACCTTGAGTGGTGTTTACTTTACCATATATGTGATGCTGGCTAAAAATGCTTGACATCCTTTTGCCATCATTCTTTGAGCTTTGAGAGATGATACTAACTGGGTGCGTAATCCTGAAGCTTGTCCCATAAAGCATAGTTTCTGGCCGTCAGGAGTCTCGAACATCACCTTCTTGCATTTGCAGTCGATGGTTGCGCCATGTCGTGCTAGCCAGTCTATGCCTAGTATTACGTCAAAGTCCTTGATCACCAGTTCTATCAGGTCTCTTTCTAGTTCTACGTCCTCAATCTTGATCGATACGCCTTGCACTATCCGTGATGATAGAACTACTTTGCCCGAAGGCAACTCGGTTACAAACCTAGTTCTAAATCTTTCACAAGGTTTGTCTAGTTTTTCTATCATTCCTAACGAGATATACGAATGAGTGGCTCCCAAATCAAATAATACAGAGCATATGTTATTGAGGATAGAAACCTGACCTGTGACCACCTTATTTCTAGCATCAGCCTCTCCTTGGGTTAAGGTAAAAACCCTAGCAGGAACCATCTTGTCGTCTTTCTTCCCTTCTGGCTTGAGCTGAGGACAATCTCTTTTCTCGTGTCCTTCCTGACCACTGTTAAAACATTCCTTGGTGTTTGTGCGGCATTCTCTAGGATGTTTCTTTTGACACTTAGCACATGGCGGGTATTCCACATAACCCGACCTATTTCCTCCATTATTTGTTTGTGCCCTCTTATCACTGTCAGATTGCTTGTTATCAGGATGCCTTCTCTTCTGACCGTTACTGTTGTTGTCGGACTGATGGTTGCTATTATGGTTGTTATTCCGACTGGTCTGAGGTTTACCTTGCTGTTTAGGTTCGGGTTTACTAGCCTCTTCTTTACTTACATTAGCTTGCAGTCTCTCTACTTCTATTGCCATCTCTAGAATGTCGGCATACGTAGTATTCCCTGGGTTTGCTATCTTAACCCCCAGCTCGATCTTTGGTCGAAGTCCTCTAACGAACTTGGACACCCTCAGATAGTCGGTTGGAACCATTTCTGTAACGACCCAAATTCGCTAATAAGGCTTAAGGACCTTGATTAGTGTGCCTGGAGGGCATAATGGGAATTATGTGTGGTTTTAATGATTAAGATGCATGATTATGATTTAAAGTATGTTATATGATTATTTGAATATTTGAGATGCATGAATATGTGTATTAGTATGCATGTAGGCCCTAATTAGGTTAGAAGGGCATAATCGTAATTTTGGCCACTATGGGCATAACTGTATTGATATACGTGATAATTGTTGAGACCACATTATTATGTGCATATATCTGTGATCTGTGACTCGAGACGATCCTAGTGAGCAAGGTAGCGAAAAAGTCATGGCGAGGATTTATACCCGGCTCGGGGAGAGCTCAGGGGTATAAACGGGAATTTAGTGAATATACTGGGGTCTATTTTGATATTGAGGAATATTGTTGGTGATTAGTTAGGTATCAGGGGTTAAGCGGGAAATATTAGAGACACTCAAGGAGTTAGTGGGAATTGGGTAAAATGACCAGAATGCCCTTAAGTGGATTAAAGGGTTTAGATTTAATAGGGAGGGCATAATAGTCATTTGGCTTACAGGAGTTAAGTATTACCAAGGCTTTATGTTAGTGGGAATTATAGAGAAGTGTAGAAGTCTGAAAAAGAAGGAAAAGAAAGGGAAAAGAAAGGGAGAAAACAGAGAGAGTTTTCTAAGTCGGTTTATATTTCCTTCATCTGTTTCTTGAGAATTTCTGGAGTAAAGCTCAGAGGAGAGCTGGGATAAACTAAGCATCAAGGATCCTAATCTAGGATTGAGAAATTGGCAGAGGTTTAGCAAGAGTTCATCAGCACTTGAGGTAAGACTTTAGAGTTCTTCAGTTTCTGTTTCTGGTTTTTGAGCTATGGTGTTTAAGTTGAATTGGATGGAACTTTAGGGAAATTCAGGCCTAAGGCTGAGGAGGAGCAAGCCAAGGAAGTCTAGAGGCACCTTGTGGTCGAAATTCCACCAGAGGTATAAATTCTAAACTCCAACTTTGTTGTTCAGCTGGTTTCTGCTAAGTTTTAGTGATTAGGAGTGGCTATGGTGGATTTTGAGTTTGGGGATGCATGTGCTTGAGTTCTAGGTATTTAGGGTGCTTGGGATGAGTGGATTATGGTCATAAGGTTGTTTTTGAGTTTGGTAAAGGTTTGGAAGAGTTTTGGTTGAGGTTGGTTCGAGGAAAACGCAGGAAGGGAAAACTGATGCTGGTCTGTCTGTGACTAGCGCTACAGCGCTAGCCTTTGGGCGCTATAGCGCTAGGCCAAGTTTGCTGATGGGGTTTTGCTTCTGTTTGTAGCGCTGTAGTGCCCTCCCATGAGCGTTGTAGCGCTACCCTGCCTTCTAAAGGGGATTTTAGGGTTATTTGCAAGGGCTTTTGACCTAGGGTCTGGGGTTTGATTCCACCACCTTGTTTGGTGGAACTAGAACTTTCGGGGGGCTCGAGATTGGCCTCGAGGCTAGGTTTTGAACTTGAGGATTGATAATGACTTTGGCCCATGATCGTGTTTAGGTGAGTGCTAGGGCTCGAGGGGGATCGTGCTCAAGGATTCGAGGGATCAAAGCTAGTAATTGAAAGGTAAGAGAACTGCACCCAGTTATATGTTTGTGATGGGACTAAGTGCTCCCAATACTTGCATCGTGTCAATGATGGTATCACGCCATGGGACATGTAAAATCGGCCTAAGAGTGCCGTACATTATATTCGCGCACAGGGCGCGGCTTGGCCACTGGTAGCCAAGGACAGCTTAATATTCACTGAGCTCGGTTTAAGCGGGCTGGAGTCAGTGGGATAATGGAGGGAGCAGCCTGAGAGCGCTAGCCCTAGTTATCATTTATGCAATGATGTATAATATGAATTGATATGAAATGATTATGCTGAATGACTATATGATTGAGATTATGTGATGCAATGTGAGATATTGATATGTCTGTTGATTGCTTATGCTCTGTTGTTGTGTTTTCTTGCTGGGCCTTGGCTCATGGGTGCTACGTGGTGCAGGTAAAGGCAAAGGCAGATTGGACCAAGCCTAAGATGGAGAGCTCCGAGGTGGAATGTACATAGCCAGCTGTTCGACCGCCATGGTCGAGGAGTGGGTCAGGACAGGGATTGCCTAACTGTCTGTTTTGCCTTAATATGGGCTAATATTGTATATAAACCTTGTGTCTTTTGTAATCGGTCTTTAAACTTAATATTTTTGGGATCCCATGTAAACAGATGATGCTTCTTAATGAAAATGTGGCTTTTGAAACCAAAGCACTTTTAACCCTAGTTCCTTTATAGTTTCTGTAACACGATTTTAATTAAATGACTTGATTAGCAAGTCTGACACTTTATAAACACACAGTGTAACGGTCTTGGCTATCCAGGGCATTACAATTTCTGGAGCGAACTTGGCTAGGCGGTCGAACTGTCGAGCATACTCTGCCACTAATAAACTACCTTTCTTCAAGTTTGCGAACTCCTCGACTCTCGAAAAGAGTACAGGCGAATTGTATTACTTCTTGTGGAACAACTCCACAAATCGAGTCCATGTCATGGTGGCAACATCATGCGATTGCTGGACCAAGTCCCACCATATCCTGGCATCCTTCTTGAGCAATGACGAGACACAGGATATACGGTCTGCATTACTGAGATTCATGTGCGTCAGAATTGGCTCCACATTCCTTAGCCACTCTTCTGCCTCAAAGGGGTCTGTAGTCCCTTCGAAGTTTGGAGCGTGCTTCTTGCGGAACCTCTCATAAACTGGCTCCATGTCTTGTACTGGATACGGCGCGTAGTTCTCCACTGGCCATCCCCCATATGGACCAACTTGTTGGGGTGCTGAGGCCATTTGCTGTGGTTGTGGCTGCGGTGGAGGCTGAGGCTGAGTCTGGGGCTGAGCCTGTTGTCGCTGTTGCTGCAAAAGTTCCTCGACTTGTTGTCGCAGTCTGGCAATCTTCGCAGTGTTGTTAGCTAGCGGTGCCGGCGCATTGCGGCTGGCAGTAGCACGCACTCCCCTTCTGCGAATTGGAGGGGCTTCATTGTTCACTGGAGCAGCGTTGGAGGTGTTTCAATTGGTGCGTGCAGATATTCGGAGCTACATTGCAGCAGAGTTCTAACAGTTGAAAGAAACATGTTAGAACTTTACCTAATAGGCTCTAAGGCAACACTTATTCTAAACAGACATAACTCAGACCTATTGATTATGACTTCTTATGAAAATTATATAAGTCTTCTTTATTTTTTTATTTTTTTTTAGAATGGGTTTCTATACTTAGAAAAACATGCCATCTTTATTATTTCTAAGTCTGTTTCTAATCATCCTATATGACTAAATTCTCAGGCTCGAAACTTATCTTTGTTCCAAAGTTAACCATATTGAGGGAGGGCTGGGATCAGTAAATCGTTCCCACTACTATGGCCCCCTAACTCTCAATATAGAAACTTGGTTCATTGATTTGTATCCACCCTCACCAAACTTAGTCATTATTAATTTTATTTATTATTTATTATGATTGCGAAAAAAATCAAACTCATACATGATAACAAAATAACATGATATTAATTTGGAAAAGAGTTTTCACTTATTACAACCATAAAACAAACAATGAAACTAACTATTCTAAAAATCAGGATCTTCTACATCCGATCCTTCATCTAGCATATCATCATCTAGCTCTTCATAATCTTCATTATCATGTGCCTCAAAATGTCCTCGCGGAAGGTTCGTAAAAATCCTATGTTTTTGCTCATTTGTAAACTGAAATACTGATTTTGAAGTGAACCTAATTAAGAGAAAGTAATATCTCATTGCTGCTGGCAGTTCATCTTCATCATCCATTGTTTCCCATATCTCCTCTAAGGCTGCAATTACGGGATGAAAATCTCTAAATAGTCTAATTACTAAAACGTATTGTTATGTTGCTCTCATCATGATTTGCTTAGACTCTTGAAGGTGACCTATTTCTCTGTGGAACAAAAGCAGTCTCCGAGTGATTTTCTCTAGTGTTCCTATGGTGTTTCTCGGTTCTCTTATTCTCTTTAAAGCCTTAATGGCTCGGATATCCTCATAGGTTAATGCTCCGTTCATACTTAACTGAAAACATAAATGATAAAATCGTTAGCTATACATATAAGCATAATAACTATAATTTAAATACTTACTTGGCAGTCAGATTCGGAGCTTTGAGTGTGTGTATCGAGGAGAACTTCATGCGGATGAACCGTTTGCTCTGATACCAACTGTAATGACCCAACTACTCTAGACTTTGGACCATTAATGACTACTATACATAGACACTAATTTTAATAAAACTTACATGTGAAATAATCATAACTTTATTAAAACTTGAAAAAAAAAAACAAGTGTTAAACTACATAAAATTTAAAGTAGGATATGGGATCCCATTGTTTTTAAAATGAAAAACATAACATAACTTTAAATAAATGGATTACAAAATAAAGTGCGGAAAATACATATAAAGCATAATTTTTAAAAGACTAAAAAGCGACTTGATCCTCGAACCAAACACTCAATCCATCCATTTCCATTTTGCCTCAATACACAACCCCCAAGCTGCCAAGAACCCTTCTGCCACCATAGCTACTTTCCTGCACATATAAACATAAAGGAATGAGCCTAATGCCCAGCAAGGAAACTCTAACACATAGATCATATACATAAAATTAATATCAATATATACTAAAACATATCATAAACATATGTCACATATACTATAATGGCCATTATTACTTGGGGCTCGTAAACTAAACAAGTCATATGCCCATAAATTTATTGGGGCTTGTTAGTTATACAAGTCATATGCCCAAGTCTACAATCATACATATTATAACATATAACATAACACATAACACATAAATCATAAGATACCATTTAACATAATATATAAAATCCTATCCTATTTTCCTTACTAAATATACTGGGATATGAGAACAGGTTTGGGACTTTGGAAACACTCCTAAAAACCATCAAAGGAAGGTGAGTATACTAAAGAAAAAGGGATGAAAATAATGAAAGAACTATACCATCGAAAATATACTTACCAAGAATCTTATGTTCAAGATCTTAGATTTCCTAACCAAGAATAAAGAATAAAGTTAGGATTTTGAGTAGAAAGCTATAAGAATAACACAGAAATGAACTGGAATAATGAATACCTCAAATGCTTCTATAATCGAACTACACCTCGAACCAAAAAATACTATGAACCTTACTTCCCGAGTGTTTATTAAGCTTATAAAGTTAAAGCTTATGTTCCCAACCCAAGTGTTTAAGCACACAAAAATAACCTAGCAGCTTGCAGCCTCTGAAATTAGCTTGATGAATGAATAAATGGCTTGGTATTGGTCCTATTGATAGAGTTCAAGAATGAAAAGATCTTCATTTAACTTTAATAAAATAATGGATTTTTAATTGAAAAATATTTGAATTATCGTTCGGCAGAGGCTGAAGACTCGGTCAGAAAGATGCTGGACTTATCAAGAGGTTAAAGATTAAATTAAGCTCGGTTTCAAAAACATTCAAAAATCATTCAAAGGAGTCGATATATCACCCCTAGTAGGCGATATATCGCCTGGGCTAATATGCCAGAGGCTCGTCGAGTTGGTCGTGCGAAGTTACGTGTTTTTCGTATCCCCGTATTGCGATATATCGCCCCCTATAGCTGCGATATATCGGCATACGCTGAATATTTAAACACGAAATTGCACATTTTCAGCCTAATTTAAATTGAGTAAACAGCCTTGACTAAGTCCTCTAACAATTTCAAAGCTGCTGGCAGACCCTAGGATATTCAAATATTAATCTTAATAAACTTATTCCTCAAAAATACTTAATTATCATTAAACATACATATGACAAGCGTTACTATCTTATTGGGTCTATCTAAACCTTATAATATAATAAATATCACCATCAATATCAGTCATATTAATCAACTTAGGTTAAAATTAATATTCTTAAACTATAGGTTAAACTTAGAAAATTTACAAGTGTTACTACGAGTGTCCAATTAAATCCCGGTCTGAACCAAAATCCACAGTCATAAAAATACTACAATTATTACTATTGCTACTACTATCTAACTAGCTAAGTAAAGTTCTTGGACTCTACACAGGATGCAAGGAGCTGTCTGATAACTACATTCGTCAAATATTCTCCCTTCACACTTCAGCCCTAGTTCTGTGATAGGAGAGGAATAAGCGAGAAGA
Organism: Humulus lupulus; assembly: GCF_963169125.1. NCBI lineage: Eukaryota > Viridiplantae > Streptophyta > Magnoliopsida > Rosales > Cannabaceae > Humulus > Humulus lupulus. Next base: position 35,663,688 of record NC_084796.1, on the reverse strand, counting down.
CTACTACAACTCTTGCACCAACATACGAGAGTGATTTGGTTGCTATGGTTGAGAAAGCTCAATTATTGATCCCTTATGCAATAGGGAGGCATGAGTTCCATGTGTTAGATGGTGAGTTAAATGGTGAAGTCGACCTCCTGAATAAGACATGCACATGTGGTCTGTTTCAGCTCATTGGCATTCCTTGTGTTCATGCACTTTCTAGATCCCTTAAAAGAGGGGTCACCTTTTATTTTCTGTGTTCAGATTACCATAAATTTGAGACATGGATGTCCTCTTATACAAAAACTATATACCCTTGTGGTAATGCGGAAGAGTGGATTGTTCCACATGACATCAAGACAATGAAAGTGAGAACACCTGCACACAAATATCTTGTTGGTCGTCCAAAGAAGAAACAAGGTAGGCCAAAGAAGAATCGTCTTCCTTCTAATGGAGAAAAACTGGTTGTAGAATGCAAATGCATCACATGTGGAGGTCGAGGCCATAATAGGGCAACTTGTAAAGTTCGAGTTTGAAATTTATGAGCATTTTGTTAGACTTTGAAATTTATGAGGACTTTGTTAGAATTTTATAAATTTAGATCCTTAACATGTATCGATTTACCATGGAAACTTCATCGAAATGACAACGAATTATTTTTTAAAATAGTGCTTAAGTGTTGTATCAAAATAAATGTTCTAAAAGTTAGAAAAAGTCAAGGCTACACATTCTCATAAAAAATATCTATGCATAATTTATCCCTAAAGTGCTGGATGTGGTCGTCAATCGCATATGACAGGGGAATGTCTCCAAGAATATACTCCAAGTGCTTGATGGAGAATACACCTCAATCTCCGCTGAAATCAATAGATTGCACTTATGAGTTTATTGAAAACTAAAGCAAAACAAGGTTATGAAACACTAAAGTTAGTACACCTAATACCTTGATCTAGACTGTGGGACATTATCCTTCGACAAGCGCCTTCGATTAAAGTCTTGAACGATAATCTTCGGTCTAGCTATTTTCAACTTAAGGCGTCGTTTAAACATTCCATAAGCATTGAGTAAAGATGGAAGCATCTTAACCCAAGGCTCCGTCAAACCATTCAACTGATCGTGGCTAACGTTTGAGTGGTCTAAGTCAAAAACAGTAATCATCCAATTGTCAAATTTATCTTACAAAGGATCCAATGACTCCCTTTAATGCACCAGTGGAAGTAGATCTCGTTGCATTCACCCCAAGGCTTCTTATATTTTTGCTTATCTCCTTTCGTGAATTGAAGGACGTCTTCATCCCATCAATATGTTTTGGAGCTCTTCTTGAATTCGACATATCTGGCAGGAATATACTGTGTAAATGATGAATCAATGATCGCGACATTCATAGGGCACATATTCGGCAACTCTATAAGACGTCTCTGTAGCAGATAATTTGTAGCGTCAAGGTGTTGCAAATAATAGATTATCGTTGAAATAGAGCTTTGTTAAAATGAGATGAATGTGTTAACAATGAATATAAAAGACTTACAGTTTCTGCCAACCATTCTTTTTCCACTCTCAACTTCAGAAACCAAACAGGGGTGCCCTCACAACATATCTTGATCCAACTCCTTTAAAGGATTGATCTCCACTGGGTACAATCTACTTCATTTTAAAAAAAATGTAACTCATAGATTAGTATTACCTAGGACTGTCTGCAATGGTTGATGAGGTGTGGCTTCTCCAACAAGAGGCTCATAACATGTGGGGAGGATGTCATATTCTACGTCCTCTGACCAAGTAGGTGCAGGATTAGGTATACCACCAAGTGTTGCCAGCTTCTCCAATATAACTTCCTAATTCTTAAGCACGGTACCTAGAGTGGCCTCAATCTCGTCCATTGCACCAAATAGTCTGGTCATCTAACCCAACATAGCCTCATAAGCCCCAGGAGAAGGAACAGAACTAGGTGCACTAGTATTAGGAGCAGCCTCCGTCGCAGCATCCTCCATAAATATGCCACTGCTATTTCAGCCACCGCAGTAGCCTCTACCTCATGATCGAAGGGTCTTCCTTCCTCAGGCATAGGCTGGATCATATCCTGTAGGATTGCATACCTAGGAGCATCCCCTTCTATCCTCACATATATAGTTGCGAAGAATTCTCGCTCGTCTAGAGGCTTGAGAATAAAAATGCATGATAATTGTAATGAAAACAAAACAAGAAAGTTAAAAACTCCTGAAGTTGATTGATATAAGGCAAAAAAAATTGGATTTTTTTATTTTAAAATAACTTACATGTTTCCTCGCAAGTATATCCTTCACTGCGTATGCTTCGGCTGGCCTGTGCTCTCCCATTGTAACATCCTAGGGAACTTGAATCCACGGGCTTGGTGTATTCCTTCTACAAATCGAGAATGGTATCGTAAGCTCAGTATTGCAAGGCTGGCAAATATCCCTTGGAGGTGTACTTTGGCTCCACCTAAACACCCTTAGAAGATTCCCCCTCAGTGGTCTTCTTCACCTTCTTGGCTGGTAATGTAGCACCAATTGCTTTCATTTCTCTACTGAATTGTTTCACAATTGTATCGAATGAAAGAGATCCCCATGGATACTTGTAAAAATACTCTAAATCCTCCACCATGAACAATGAATCTCGCCAAATAACATTATTGTACTCGACGACCAATAGTATCCCCAGCATAAAATAAACCAACTTGAACTTGAACAAATCATCAGGTACATCACACATGGTAAATTCTCCTTCCAACATAAAAAACCTAACGTCCTTCTCAGGTTCCACAACAAAATATGTATCGAGTAGGTGGGAGGACCTCAAGTGAGGTAGAATGTCAGGGGCAAGTTGTGGACAGGAGCAACTCAGCCCAGTCATAATGACAAACTCGTGCACCCCAACCTTACATAAGTTTGGGCTCATCAAGAAGTGTAACTCAACGTCATGTAGAGACTTGACCTTCCACAAAAGTATAGTGTGCACCATTGCCCCAAAGAACGAAAAGGCAGGGGCTGTGAACAATGTTCCAAAAACAGACTCCTTCACCCTCTCCAACAATCCATGCTCTGCAAACCTTTTCTTCAGTTTAGTTAGCCTCTCAGAACCCATGTAGGTGATACGACTGACATAACGATCCTCTATGGGGATCTCAAGAACCAGGATACATTTGGGTGGCATCTGCAAAATATCCAAAAAAAAAGAGAGAGAATTAAGTCAAATTACAAAAAAAACAACAATTCATCGATATTGCATCATTAGGCATCGATATAGCATATTAGCAATAAACAAATTTCAATATTTAAGCATTTGCATCGAAATACCATCGATTTGGCATCATTACTGATGTTACCAACTATCGATAGTCCGTCGAAATAACATCGATTAGGCATTGAATAGTATTTAAAAAGATAAAAAAATTGATGTCATCAAATCCGCATTGAAATGGCATCGATTTAGCATTGATACATCATCATCCAAACATATGGCATCGAACAAGCATTGCCATACAATGGAAATAGCATAGATTTTATTATATATAGCAAAAGAAAACTGAAACTAAGGAAACATCGATAAACCATCGAACTAGAATTGAATTGGCATCGAATAACATTTAAACAAATATAAATTTGATACCATCAATTCCACATCGAAATGGCATCTATTTAGCATCGATACATCATCATCCAAACATATGTCATCGAATAAGCATCGACATGGCATCCAAAGAACATCTAGTTTATTATATTGAGCAAAAGAAAATTGAAACTACGCATGTAACACCCTCACTTATTTTAGTTAATACTATATCTGAGGTGTTACTTTTTAAAACTATATCATAATTACTTTCAGCGAAAGTCTGGATATTTTTTTAGAAAACTTATTTCGCATTATTTACATTAAACACAAAGTGTGTCTCAAACATATTATACATAAGTATTAAATAACCCAATTTGTTTTCAAAACATAACTTCACACTTTATTACAAACATACACACTAATAAACTAAAATAACCCACAAAATTTCGATATGTTCATATGTACAAATCAGGGTGAGGACCATGGTTCAGTTCTCCTTTATCATTCACTCATTTCTTTCTCTACCTGCAACACAAGATAACTGTGAGCCTAAAGCTTAGTAAGTAAAGTAATGCATGCAATGCTAATGATTACCCAATGTCAATGGGCATACACAACTTCTTTTTAAATTTTGGGCCCCTTAATATTATGCACACTATTTGATTAGGCCAATGCCTGCAGGGCTTGTTACACATATAATATAAAAACCCATGGGTACTCCTCCGGCTAGCCATCACCATAGTAGAGCACATTAAAAACTTTATTCCATCGTTGCCCTGTCGGGCTCAAGAGTTAAGGCGGGCACACACTGTGGTGTCAATACATATAACAATAACTCATATGGAGGAGAAATAAAAACGGGAATATGGAAAACATTATAATTGGTTCACTAAAACCTAGCCCAAATTATTGGGCTGCCACTAACTATAGGCCTCCGTTTACACTTACTTACACTATCATTTTCATTTTCAAAACAGTGGCACTAAACTTAAACTTCTTATTACAACTTACTTTTATGTTGCATAAAAATTGCTAAAGCATCACATAATTAATCATCATAATATCAAGCATGGTCTTATATCATACAATAATTCACCATATCACTATTATGCCATGCATACAAATTTATGATGAAGTGCCAATGTATGTTAATACCACTTACTCACAAAATATTCATATAATGCATACTTTCACATAACATGTAATTCTTGTGTTGCAGTTGAGTACTTCACTTACCTTGTGTCCAAAATATATTTCACCGTGTAACAAGTGGTGTCTTAGGTGTTGATGTACTTATCATGACAATGGCATGAATTTTACATCACTTCAAACATATGATTTTTCTTAGGATCTCTAATGACATATATAAAAACTTAGCTCATTGTTTTAATCCTTTAGAAAAATCTCAAAATCCTCATAATATCATAATCATGACCATGATAAATTTTAACACTTAATTAGGTTACTATCATCCAATTTGTAGAAATCCAATTTCATACCATAATGATGGCAGCAAGACATTGAACTATCATTTAAAAATATCTGTAGAACATCATATCAAATTTCATATCCAAATCATGTCTAAAATGCATTAAACCACATAGATCGAGTGTTAGATTTATCTTAGACACATGGAGAAATTTTGACAGATCTTCCCCTTAATTTTACCTATCCCTAAATATCAAAATAAATCAGTAATCAACATCAACTAACCTGCCATAACCACATATCCCAAATACCAACATAATTCATCACAAAGTTATCATATACCGATTTTGATAAATTCTAATTTCCAAGATCATCACCCAAATTAAATGAGTCTCCACATCTATTCAAACATTTATAAACATATCTATCGTCTTATAAACTCAATCAAATAACCAAAAATCAGTTTGTACTCCAAGAACCACAAAAACCTCATAAAACACAAAATTTCACTTAACGATCAACTTTTCGGCAAAAACAAACTCTTCTAGCTTTTCTAAACCTCAAACAACTTCGAAACTCCCAAGAAATATCTTACAAAAAATAAAAACACCATAGATAAGCTCTCAGCAAAATTAAAAAACGTGGTTTAACTTCCAAGTACAATAATTTACCTTAAAAAGGCCAACACTAAGCTTAATCCACTTCTTTGGCTTTGATTTAACTTGAATCTCCTTAGAATCTCTTCAAGCCAGCCAAGAAATGTTTTTGATTTTCTTTTCTCTCTGGTTTTCAGAGTCTTGGTCATGGAAAGTGATAAGGTTGATGATAATCCTTTATTTTCAATGATTTGGCCTTATTGTATCAAAATTTGACACATTTCACCTTATCATTTCACTTTTTGACTTATGAAAACCTTATTTCTTAAATAATTTCGACTTAATCATCTGCTAGGCCTATTCTCCTTATGTGTCAAACACTCACACCAAACCTTAGGTCCATATAAGTTCATACCCAATAGTTATGCTTACCCGATTAAGCGTAGCGCACTTATCCTAAGCTCGTTTTGACTTTACGTCAACACCACTGATTATGTATGCCTCCCATAAAGACTTGATCCAATGGTTCTAAAACCATTTTTAATTCATCAATGAGACTTTAATCATACCTCAATTATATTTGGTAAATCTACTAGTACTCAATTTTACACCGAAATACTAGTAATCGGCATTGTACTATTTTTCACCGCTTAACATCTTTTGTCTTCTATGTCTCACTTTTCTCACTTGATTTCATGCCTTGTCCATATTTTTCATACTTTCTTATATCTTTAGCACATCAAACACCCATAAAAGGCAACTAAAACGCCACAAGGTTAATAATATTGAACATACACATAGACATCATATACACAACTTTTATACTTATACATAGAAACACTTATAAGAATATGCATATGCTCAAATTATACATAATGTATGATATGTAATGTAATGCAATCATGTGATTATTGGCTATATTATATCAAAATAATGTGGGTGCTACAAAGCAAGCATCGATAAACCATAATAGAATCGATTTGACATCGACCACATTTAGCAAATAACAAATGTTATCCCAAAAATTGACATATCGGGCGTGGCACTAAGCTTGGACACATGGAGAAGATTGGGCAGTCCCCCAATAGGTTGGTCGGTGTATACCTGCAGGTGCGCAAGGGCGCGACCTGGGCAGCAGCTCGGGCTCGGGTCGAGTTCGAGGTCGGGGTCGGGGTCGACGTCACAACATAATTTTATACCCATAATTTTTTTTTTTAAAAATTACAAAAATCTTATGCCCCAAATTGACTTACACATTTCATCTAGAAATTTTAAGAACAATTCCTAAACCCAAAAGCACCATAATAAACAACCCTTAAGAATCTATCATCGTGAAAATAAACATCCATCCATTCAAACATATATCGCATATAATATCAAACAACAATTAATAATATGTATAGATTAATGACCTGCTCTAGTACCAATTGTAGGAAAATCATTCAGAGCACACAGCGACATTGGCGTGGTGGGCCCGTTGTTGTTTATTGAACAACTGAACAACAACAATCAAGAATATTTCATTAATCATATAAACAATTTATATGACCAAGAAAATAATCAAGAAACATTATCATACAATACTATTAATCATGCAACAAATATGTATATAAATATACAATATATTTATATAGAATATATAAACACAAATAATCAAGAACATAAACTTTTACCTTTAGAAGCCTATCAAGTGTCCTTGAATCTTTTCGTATTTTTATCGATCTTCCTATCCAAAGGTTTGAGCACTCAAACCACAATCTTCCTGAGTGTGCTCTACATCTCAAGATGTGTGTGGGCAAATAGAGAACATGGGTTTGTATTTTAGGAATCACAAGTATTTCTCAACACATGAGAACTTAGATTATGGTCTCAGAATGGCTAGAATAAATAAGAAGAAGAAAAAGAGTTTTGTCTGACAAAAACTCTGAGAACTATTTTGAATTGTGTATTGTGTTGTATTGTTCAATCATTTTCTGTGTTTTTTCTCTTCTTCTTCTATATCAAATATATAGAGATTTATCTATCACCTTATTATTCAATAATAATAGTAATATATTAAAATATCATAATGATGACAGGATTTGATTTAGGTAAATATCTAACTTACCAAATTTGAAAAAAAATTATTTTCAAATTATTGAATAATCAAATAAATAAAATAAAAACTACACAGATACAATATCTGTATATGTGGTACACACATGGCAAAGTCCTTGGACTGTGTCAGACGTGTACTGCTATTCTCTTTTGCAGGAATTTTGTATTTTTCTTTTATTTAATTATTTAACTAAAATTAATCTTCCACAAAATAAGGTGTTAATCTTTTTAAGGAAAAGAGGACAATCATATTTCAAATTTTAAATTTTAAATTCAAAATTCAAATTGATGATCATCATTATCATCATCTTTTAAAATTAAATAAATAAAAAACTATTTTTGACTTACCAATTTTATTTTCTCCCACTCAAATAAAATAATTAATTTATATATATATGAAATTAAAAATTTACATATTTACATTAATAATATTTTCAAAAATTAGTAATTAATTTTAAATTAATTATTCAACCTCAATTATCATATAATAGTATACTTGACCCGAAGAATAAAATTATTCTCAAATTCCTGAATTACAGTTATACCCTTGTATCAACTCTTACATTGATATGGTGTTGATAGAGCCACCCTGAGGACCTATGGACCTATAATATCAAGCTCCAATAAATATTACATTATTAATCAAAGCTCTTTGATTAAATAATCATATATATTAATCTCATGATTACTGCACTAAAAATATGAGATTGAACTCTTGATAATTATAGACATATATTTACTGAGTTCTTTATTAAGAATAAATTGTCCATTGATATAATCATTACATACAACATTAATCCTCTATTAATGGTTTATAATTAAAAGGGAATAAAATTACTGTTTTACCCTTTTAGCTATATCTTGTTCCTAGAGTACCATTGGCTTTACTAATGAAGGTTGTGTCACAACAAGCTTGCGACGTGAGCGCACATAACCTTTTCAGTTCCAAAAGTCAACCCAATAAGGAACCATTATTCAATATATAAGAAGGTATAGATTCCATATCTGTTAAACTACGTCCCCAACCATATACATCATTGAGTCCCCAAAACAATTGTTCTTAGCCTGATCAAAACATGGGGCTACTACCTTAACAGGAGTTACTAATGCAGGAACTTCTGGTGGAGGTGTTGCAAGGGGCATCGACCAGCCAGGACCGAGGGCCAAAGGTCCTAGACGGTATGAACCCCACGTGGATATCGAAGGATCTGACCCTGAAATTGAGCAGATAAGGGAGGTCATGGGAGAGATGCAAGATCAGCTTGCCACCATGAACCTGTTAAGGTTTTACGCCCTAATTAAAACTCAATTTCTTTGTAATCTCATTTTATTATTATTAAAAGAATAGAAATATTTTTTGACTTGGTCAATCACTTTGCTCACATGTTATATTTTCATGATTATTTGTTTAATATAAACTTCTATTAAATCCCGAGCATATAGCTAATCATATTTATAGTGATGTAATCACAGTGGAATATAAATAGATACTCTACCTTGACCTGCTAACAAATCAGGCACTTTGCCACGTACTCAGGTACGTCCTTCTCCATCCCAGGCCACCAAAATAAAGCTTTCAGATCCTGGTACATCTTCATGGTGCCTGGATGAAGAGAATAAGGGGGTAGAATAAGATTCATCTGGAATCTCCTATTTAATCCTAGTGTCCATCGGAATACCAATCCGATCCTAATACCTCAATAAATTTATACTTGACACTATAATAGTCCTTAGCTAATCCAACGAAAACATTCCCCTCCAATCCTTCCCATCTGTGGGTCACTCAAATGTTTTCCTTTAATCCTCTCTAAAAGAGCAAACTCAAGCATAATGTTGGCCAACTAGCCCACCAGTAACTCTATTCTAGTTCTGGTCATATCTTTCAACTCACATGATGCATAGGCAATCACCTTATTTGTCAATGAGGTAACAATTCTTGAGAACTCTTCCACAAAACACATATAATACTCTGCTAATCCAAGGAAACTCCTGACCTCAGAGGTGTTCCTTGGCCTTGGCCAATCTCTAACTGAGAGTATACTCAATATCATCGTTAAAGACGATCACAAACCAATTCAAATAATCTTTGAACACATTTTTATCTATTTATAAATGCCACTGAGACATTAAACAATCTAGAAGACATGACTAAAACTCATAATACCCAAAACTGGTATGAAAAACAGTCTTCTGCATACCCTTCTCCTTGATGTAATAACCAGATCGAAGATCCATCTTGGAGAATATGGTCTTACTCAATAACTGAACCTTCAGTTCCTACAGCTCTACTGAAGTCGTTCAATGTCGTGCCCTAGACATTGATTCCGTCCCTGGCACCAACAAAATCACCAATCTATCTCTTGGTATAGAGGTAACCCTGAAAAACCCCTGGAAACACATCCAGAAACTCACAGACTAATCCAGTCTGTCCTGGTCCCACTGGCACGACCTAAGTGGTATCCACCACATTAGCTAAGAGTCCTATGCATCCTCCTGCAATAGGTCTCTAGCTCTAAGTACAAATGTCATAAGTATATAGGGTCCATGCACAGTGCCAACAAATAGAAGGGTTTCTCACCCTCAAGCCCAAGGGTTACCATCATTTCCTTACAATCTATCATTGCCCCATACTTGGCTAACCAATCCATATCCAAAATCATATCAAAGTCGTGTTGGGAAACTTTATATAGGATCTTTATTTGTTTTCATGTAGATCTAATATTAAACAAAATAATATGAGATAACCTAGAACATGTTTCTAAAATTGAATTCAAAGAGAAACAACAATAAGAATACTTACAATATACGCAACGAAATTATTGAGTCCTTCCTTCAGTTTCTCTAACCCTTGTATCTTATTTGTCACTGAGTATTATCAAGAAACTGAACTGATCTTCAATTTTCTTCACAGTCTTCCAAAGTATCCTTAGAATCACCTAGACTAGAGTGGGCAATTCTCTACACATGAGATAGATACAGAGAGAAGAAGAGAAAATAACAAAGAGGCTTAGAAAAGGACTTGTGTTTAGAGAGAATCTAAAACTATCAGAAAATCTTACTTCTGAACTTATGAACTTCTGAAACTTCTATTTTGATTTCTCTCTAAGCACTCCTTTTATAGACTCAATTAGGCCATTTAATTTATTTAAAAAATTAATAAAATAATAGCCAATTTGAAGCCCTAGGTTGAAATTATCATGGGCTGTAGGCCCGTGAAAATTCTCATTTGATTATAAGCCCATTGGACTTAAAATCAAGGCCTGTATTATTTTCTATTGATTTAATTAATTAAATAATTATTTAAATCCCTTATAAAATTAATTATTTATAATTTGAACCTTGATTTAAACTTATTTATTAATTTAGATACCAATTTATCTTAATTAATAAATATGCCCTAATTTATCTTTTCTTCTCAAAATTACATAACTCTGTGAAACTATCCAAAATTGACATGGTCAACTTTGATAAGTCTAATTGATAATTAAATCAATTAATTGAGACTATCTAGATGATTTTATCCAAGGTACAATGGGGACCATGGGCCTATGAAATCAAGCTCCAATAAGTTATCATAAATCTAACAAATAAATTTTCTAACTTATTAATTCCTCGTGACTCCACTATAGACTCAGAATTGCACTCTTGAATTCATAGAACGCTCTATAACAAATATAGATACGCTATAAATTATCCATTGTTACAACCACAATTGTCACTCAATCCTCTATAGATGGTCTACAATGAGATGGGACTAAAATACCGTTTTACCCCTGATTGTATTTTATCCTTAGAACACTTAGTTCCTTGTAAATGATATTTCAGTAAACTAATTTAATTACTGAAATGAGATCTCTATCATTTAACACCTTGAACTAAACTAAAAGGAAACCATCATTTCACTTCTTCATCAGAAGCTATAGATGTTCATATCTATGATTAACACTCCCACTCGATTATACTACCGAGTTCCCAAGATGTAAGTATGGGCTAGTCTGTAGGGTAAGCTGGTAACGAACAAGTCAAAGAACTCAAATAATACAATCAGTTAGAATACTAACCACTCAGAATTGAGATTGAATTGACCTATGATCAGCTATATGATATGACTAGAATAGATAATAATGGTATGTTTACTTATCTTATCAATTGTCAATATCGATCCTGTCTGATGTAACAAATACATCTGATCTTATCTACTTTGCTAACATTCTGGAAAGAACATAACACTACAATGTGTAAGTAGATCATATCGTAGATTGGCAAGTCAGTGTAAATCCTGTGCACTGACTAATCTTAGGACTAACTTATTTTGAACATATAATCATATTTATATTCCACTGTGATTACGTCACTGTAAATACGATTAGCTATATGCACGTGATTAAATAGAAGTTTATATTAAACAAATAATCATGAAAATAAAACATGTGAGTAAAGTGATTGACCAAGTCAAAAAAATGATTTCTATTATTTTATTTATAATAAATGAGATCACAAAAAAATTGGTTTTTAATTAGGGCATAAAACCCTAACAAGCCGGTGATAACAAACTCTATCAAGTCAACTGATGAGTCCCTTCCCACAATAATCTAACTCATCTGTTAAAATTACCAATAGGGTACCAAATTATCATCATATCATAACCACATAATATGCATATCAAATCTATGCCTCTCTAGATGCAACAATACAAGGAACATGGCACCAAAACCAATCAGCATAATACAAGGATCAAAACCAAGAAGTTGACCTACCACTAGTGAGGGACAAGCCTTAGTCTCAGTCTCTGACTCTGACTGTGTTAGAGCGAACACTCAAACTGAAGTCGAGCCTCCTTTGGTTCGTCCTTCCTCAGTCCTAGGCAATCCTCTTGAAGTGCCCAACCATCCAACATAAGAAACATGTCGTTGCTCGACAATCTCCCAAATGGTGCCTCCCACACTGAGTGCATTCCGGGTAGATTTTCCGATCCCCATCCTCGCCTTGATGACCTATCTGAACATTTCGGTACCCCTTTTTTATTCCAGGAGTACTGAAAATATTGTCAACTTCTCTTTTCTAATAACTAGGACCGCTACCCCTGCCTAATCCAATAAACGGAGGTATCCCTGCTTGAGCTCCATGCTCTCCTGCACGTTTCCTCCGTATCTCATTCCCCGTACCCTCTACAATAAGGGCCCTCTCTACCACCTGAGCATAAGTAGAGATCTCATGTCCTGGGGCAATTCTAAAGCCCTGAGCTTTCCCAGAATTCAATCCTTGGATAAATTGCTCCTTCCGAGCCATATCCGTGGGTATCATATCAAAGGCAAACTTGGCCAACCCATCGAATTCGGTAACATACTCTATTACTGTCATGTTTCCATGAACCAGATTCAAAAATTCATTTGTCTTAGCAGTCTTAACTGCACCATAGTAATATCTTTCATTAAACAAATGCCTAAATTCTTTCCAGTTCATTGCAGTTGTATCTCGTGTCTGGGATACCACTTCCCACCACGTCTGGGCATCTCCCTGCAACATATATGTAGCATAGATCACCCTATCGTGACCCACCACCCTCATACTATCGAGGATGGAACTGATCATGCCCATCCATTATTCAACTCTAATGGATCTAGGCCTCCCTAAAAAATGGGAGGGTAATATTCCTGAAATATTTCACATAGAAATTCTCATCTGTTCTCAACCTTAGGCTGAGCCATAACTGGTGCCACTCCTGGAATAGCAAAGGAAGAGGTGTTCCAGAACCTATTGTTTTAAACACCTAATCTCTTCCTCTTGCCTCTGCAATCTTAATTGCATATCTGTAAACATGTGTAGCCAATTCTGAGAGGCAGGCGGAGGGCTCAGGTCCTGGCTGTAATTCCCAGCCTCAATATAACCACCACTGGGTCCCATTAATTGCCTTGGGTACATAACCTTTGATTAGTCTATAGTTAATAACTTGACCCATTAAGCATGATGAGTACATCTAGGAACCTTCCCCATGGGAAAAAATCACACAGAACCACCTTCACATACCACTGTAGTGCTAATATACATGCCCATAAAATTCATGCATCAATCAATAAGCCCTTCTCTTGCCAACAAAATATCATGCTCTTTACTCTAGCATGCAAATAACACATTCATAAATCAACTAAGTAGGTAATCACATAATCATATCAATAGTCAAGGGCTAGGCCCTATCAGAATCTCATGCTTCCTAATAAGGCATGCAGGTAAAGCATTTATATCTTATTTAAGTAGTTAAACACATATCCACATAAATAGTCACCATACCCTGAGTGGAGCTTGTCTTTAGTGACGAGTGTACACGTAATGACCCAAATTTCCTAATAAGGCTTAGGGCCTTGATTAGGGGGCCAAGATGGCTAATTATGGAATTATATGATTATATGATATTTATGTGTATCATTATGTGATTATGTGAATAATATTATAATGTGACTTGATATGCATGTTTAGGTGTATTAAATATGCATGTGGACCCATTTCTGTTTAATTGGATAATTTTCATAATTTGGCCCGTTATGGGTATATTTGGCGTATATGTGGTATGTGTGTGGTACTTCATTATTATTTGATTATGCTAGGGTTACTTAGCACGAGACGATCCTAGGAGGCAAGCCAACGGGAAAGTCAAAACGGGATTCATACTTGACTCGGAGTGAGTCAAGGGATATTTAGCACATTACCAGGATATTGGGTAATGGGAATAATTATTTGATGATAAATTGGGACTTAGTGAGATCATGGGGAAATTATGGGAATTTTGACTGTTTTACCCCGGGGACGTTTTTGGGACCCCGAGCATTAGGATTTGCTCGAGGTTACTTAAGCTTGAAGTAACCTGTCAGAATAATAAAAGAACATTCAGAACGTTCTCTCATCCTCTCGTTCTCGTTTCGACATCCGATCACATTTTCAAAGGAAACTCGAGTTTTAGGACTCGGATTCAAGCAACGATTCAGGCATAACGATTCTACGCAGGCGCCGAATACGTGGAACATCGTGGTTGGTGACGGTACGTCTTCCGATAACCGCATTTAATGGCCTAGCCTATGTCCAGCTGTCGTTTCATCTTTCGAGTGGAGGGCCTTGGATCCCACATCAGGGCAATCCAACGGCCCTCTTCACGTGACCCTTCACGCATATAAAAGGGGTGACCACCTTACGCATGGGCCACCCATTCATTTGAAATTTCGCAGAAATTTTCCTCTTCTTCTTGCTCTCAAAAATCCCCCCTTTTTTCTCTTTCCAATTACCATCTTCGGCGTTCCAGAAACTCAGGCGCAAGGGCTCCTTCGAAGCTTTGGAATCACCCATTCCGACGAAGCCCCAACCCAGGCAATTCCTTCATCCACTTCTCAGCCAAACACTCTGTAAGTCTCTTGACTGTGCATGTTTTGAAATTATTTTTCACTGTAGCTTAGGTAAATATTTACTGTAGCCGCATGCAAGGGTTTGCTGGGTTTTGTGGGAATGAAGGGTGAAAGCCTTTTAGGTTAGGGTATTGTTTGTAGTAGAAAACTGTTTAGGAGCATGGTTTACAGGATGCATTTTCTGGGGAAAATTTCTGGGTAGGATTTTTGGGATATTAGTTCAAAATATCCAGTATTTTGGGTGCAAAATCGAGTAGCTTAGGGGACACGCTTCACAGGCGGTTTTTCCTTTAGTGCCTATTGGAACTTTCCCTCCAAGGAAAAATTCTAACCTGACCCTCTTGACACGCGAATTCTGAGTAATCGGGGATCTGTTGGGAGCACAGGCACGTGTTCATAGAACCGCGTGGTCTCACTCTCCACGAGTTGGGCTTACCTCAGCTCGTGTCAAGGAAACAGATTGTTCTCCATTTTTAAGTCGCCTTCCTCTAAAATTTCTTCTTTTTGTTCACTAGGCGACCAGATAGGACCCAAGAAGAATTCTCCCAAGAAGCCTGTAGGCAGCTCGTCCTCCCGACAAGACAAAGAAAAGGAGGTGATGGCCGAATCCCCGATCCCCAACTTCGAGCCAGCAGTGGAACAGGAGCTCGAGGTGGCTCCCAACACGTTCTTTGAGGCGGAGAGGATTGTTTCAAAGATCACTGACCAGGAGAGGGTCAACAAAATATTCCTCTCCCATAACATCGGGCTGGGGAGAGGATCCGTGATTGCCCGACCTCCCGCAGAGGGCGAGCGGAGCTGCGCGCCGCTTGACGAGGCATTCTCGACCTGGAGCGACGAGCATTTTAAGGCGGGGGCCTTCCTCCCGCTGGATCAGTATTTCACTGACTTCCTCAATTATGTGAGGTTGGCCCCATTCCAGCTCCCCCCCAACTCTTACCGCTTGTTGGCGGGGTTAAGATATTTATTCTTGAAACAGGATAAGGAGGTCCCCACTCCTGCAGACATTTTGTACTTTTTCTGCCTCAAGGCTAGCCCGGAGCAGCGGGGGCGAGGCGATGGGTTTTATTACTTAACCCGGTTCCCCAACACGGCTGCAATCATTGAGCTGCCCAGCCACCCCAACGACTTCAAAGATCAATTCTTTATGTCGACGGGGTTCTGAAACTGCGAGCTCCACTACTTCAATCGTCCTCGTAAGTGTTTTTCAACCTTAGCTCATAGGTTAAGTATCATTTAGCTCCCCTTTTATCCGCTTCTGACTTAGGATAATTCTGCAGCTATATTCGCGAGGACAGAGAAATCTGTGACCCTCGGGGCCCAGTATGAGACACTGGCGGGCTTGCCCCCCAGTGAAAAGGATTACTGTGTGCTCGTGACAGACGAGACGATGGTGGCCTGTAAGCTGATCTTCCCAAATCAGACTCTCAACCTGAGGAGGACCCGGACGCTTCCCCCAGCTCGCGATACTAGGCCTACCATCGTGGAGAGGGTCGCGGGGGACAAAGATGAGGAGGACGAGGTTCCCCTCGTGAGGAACAGGAAGCGAGCGTTGGAGGTCGCCCAGAGAACGGACGAGGAGAGGATCCGGTCTGGAGCAGCTGCGGGTCCTTCTAGCCAAGGTAACCCTTACATGTTTAGGAATTTAGATAGGGCCATTGCCGATCCCCGGCTATCTAGGTTCAATCCCAGACAGCTCGTCCAACGTCACCGAAGTGATCCGAACCTGGATACAACCCTGCTTCACTGTGTCGACCAACTCGTGCTGGATTACCAAGATAGCCGCCCTAGGGGTACCGTAGTCGTAGATAACACCCTAGCCTTTAGGTCGATCCTATTTGAGGAGTATGGAACCAACCTTCAGTCATGGCCATCACTCCGGAGGGGTGCCGTAGCTCTGGGACTTAGGCAATATGTAGAAGAATCTAGCCCGGAACCAGTGTCGGATCTAGAACTTGCACCAGCCCAGGAAATAATCGACTTAGATTCTCCCGCAGGAGCTCCGGGGCCGATGGTTGTAACCATAGGTTCTTCTTCTAGCTCGGGGGGTAGGATCCCTTTTAGTATATATATATACTTGAATTTCTCATTTCCCCCTTTGTTTTTGTCTTTGAATGGCTGCTAACTTATGTACTAACCGTATCTTTGTTTTGACAGAGGAGATGTCTCAGCCCGTGGGGAGTCTGCGAGCTGCGTTCGCCGGGGGGAATCCCTCAACCGAGGCCTCTGGGCCCAAAATGAAGAAGCTTCGGACTTCAAAGAAAACCGCCTGGACCCCAACCAAGTCTCCCGCAAAGGAGAAAGAGCAGACCCCAGCCGCCCAAATCGTGGAAACTGTTCCTTCTGCTGCAGGGGGAAGCAGCATGCCCCCACCCCCTCCACGAGCTCCGGCCTTCTTCCGGGACACAGGGGCGGAGCTCGGGACTTCAGCAATCTCAACCTCCGAGGTGCGCATCCCGGTTGAACCCCAGGACCTGGAGAAGATTCCAGAGGCCGTCCGGGGGATGGTGTATGAGTCGGCGAACTACGCCGTTAGCCACATCTACAAATTCAACGAGAAGAAGCTCAAGGCCATCAAAACCAGGAGCCCGGTGGGCGTGCTAGAGTCTTCATTGGGCATGGTCCTAATGGTAAGTTGAACCCACCCTTTTATGGTTTTTGATTATCATGCCTTGCCCTGTTTTTCCTTTCTCCCCCTCTTTTTTTTTTCTAAGGCATGTGCCTCTCCGTTTTCGCAGAGCGTCGTTGCCCTTCATCGGAGCATAGCCAGGACCAAGGCCCAGCTCGAGGAGATGAGGAGCGAGCACCAGGCGGTTGTGGCCAACCACCAGACCTCCTTGCAGACGGCTAAGGATGCCCTGGCGGCCGCGCAGGCCGAGCTGAAAGAGGCCTGTCCCAAGCTACAAGAGTTCGAGACCACCAAAGTCGCCATCGCCGCTTCGCGGATAGAGACTACAACAATTTTGAGTATATATTACATTAAAAAATAACTTATATTGAAAAGTGCTATTAATGGTGGGTGATAAAAACACACGGAATGTATTATTTTGGCGCCATATGAAAAAACCTCAGGCGCCAAATGAAAATTTCTTTTTTGGTCTCATCTGCCAAATTTTAATGCCTAAGTTACCCAAAAAAATTTCTCTCAGCCTCCATCTCTCACTCTCGTCTCGTCTCTCCGCCTCACGAAGTCTTCTCAACTCATCTCTGCCTCACGAAGACACGCTCCAGAGTGGAGCTCTTTCTCCACCTCACGAAGTCACGCTCCAGAGTGGAGCTTCTCTGCCTCACGAAGTCACGCTCCAGAGTGGAGCTCTTTCTCTGATTGGGTGTTGCTGTGAAGGAGATGAGAGGTTACTCGTGGCTGAGTTTATGCCCCATGAAACTCTCGCTAAGCATCTTTTTCACTGTAAGTTACTTTATTTCTTTATATATATATATTTATATGTATATGTTTGTACATACTTCCTTTTCGTTTCCAACTGATGAGTGTTGGGAATTTTTAATTTATTAAATAAAGCTAAAATAACTGATGGGTTTATACATACTTCCTTTTCGTTTCCTTTTTATGGGTGATGGCTTCTATGGGTGTATTTGGTTATTGTTTGGCTGAACCTATTTGGCTTCAATCTTCCTTTCCTTTCCATGTATCTTAAACCTTAGCTTTCTACTCTAATGGGTTTCTTCCTATTGTCTTTGATTATTCGTTTTCGATTGCAACGACTAAGCTTCGAGGTCAAACTGTCCTGGGTTTGATTTTTTTTTTAGGGGGGGGGGGATGGGATACCCGGATTCTGATATGGTGGCTAAGAGAAATTTGGGTTTTGGGTGCTTTTCCAAGAGGAGATTAGGTTTATTGAATTGGGTTGTCTTTGGATTTTGGCTTGCATTACTGCTTTTGCAGCCGGTGGCTAGTGTCAGACCCTTGCGAGAGAGAGCTCGTTCTTGGGGCGATGAGGTTGGTATTGAGATTATTGCCTTAATTTTATTTTAAAAAAAAGTTTATGAATAGTTTGATCAGCTATAAAGATTACAATTTGAATTGGGTAGTGGCTATTAGTTTTGTTCAATGTTTCTCTTAGTCAGTGTACACACTAAGAGATTAGAGATTATATTTCAGTGAAATTATTTATACGTTTTAGAAAGTTATGACTGGGGGCAATCTGTATTTGTTTTTACTCCAAAGTTGCTTTAGCTTTTTATTAAGTTATAACTCTGCTGCAATGAGGAGAGTAGGAGGAGAATGAGATATTATTGAAATACAAATTGCAAGAACTCTGAGGTGCTAGAGTATTTTACTAAAAGCTATAAGTTTTATCAGAAAAATTAGTTAATAACATACTCATCTCTGTTGCACAAAACCGTAGAAGAAAGAGGAGGTTCATTAGCTTTGTCATTGATGTGTTTTTCTGGCTTTGCCATGTAGTCTTATTGAAAGTAGCTCGTATTTATTCACATTGAGTTTTGTTCTTGGTACATAAATTGGAGTAGACAATACAGAAGTTAATAAATTGAACCTTTCATTTTATGCAAGAAGACAACTAAAAGCAATATTTTTTTTAAGAAATGTATCTGTCATGTGAAAGCCAGTTTTAATTTAATGAACTTCCTTTTAGAAATTTAGCTGCTCTCATTTCCCTTTCCCTTTCCTTTTGGTAAGTATGCAAATGTAAAATTTCCTTTGAAATAGTTTCTGGCAGGAAAAGGAGGGAGAAAATTCCTTTCTTTCTTTCTTTTTTTTTTTCAGAAATATGCGTTTAAAATATGGATGGAAATTTGAGTGAATTTGCTGAATTCACCTTATTTGCCTCTTGCAGTGGTTATTCAGAGGAAAAAAAGAAAGTGACTTGGGTCCATTTTCTGCATGGAATATAATTGGAACATATAGAGGTTAGTAAATTGCATTGCACACACATTTAATTGTTATCTTGTAAATTCTAGCTACAGCTCTTTACATGAAATTGATAGAGAACTGGATCAATTTCAAATTAATTAATAATTTCTTGAATTATTTTGGGTGAACATGAGGATTAGTTGTATCCACATTTTGCAGTATGTGTGATGTGTGTGTGGCATGGGGGTGGGGGTGGGGGTGGGGGTGGGTAATACTATGTGATTGTCTTATTTTATGCCACTTACTATCTATTCATTGTGATTTGGTGAGCTTTCTCTTCTTGATTTGGATGATGGGCGTGAAAGGGAACTAACTGATTCTGTTGAATTATTTTGGGTTACTTGGAGTTGATCAGAGGACAAAACTAATTTAATTGAGGAAGTATCTTGGTTTGATTATGGACATAGAGGGATGCAGGTAATGAGTCATCAAGTTCAATATCTTATCTCTGATATTTTGCAAAATCTTTTTTGCTTAATGAGTTTCTGCTTTAATTCTGTTTCTTTTACTTGTCTGATATTTATTCTGGTTGGAAGTTTATTTTTACAGGTTTGGTATCCTTCTTTGGGTGCTGACCCTTTTAATCAGGAGGATTTCTTACAGGTACGTATTCTTTGGTGCTAGAAGCCACATGTTTTGCATATAATAAAAGCTTATCTTCTTTGTTAGCATTTTTTTTCCTTATTTTTCAATTTCCCCCTTCCCTTAGTGTGCAATTTTAGTTCCTTTCAAGGTGAGGTCACTAGCTACTAAATTGTTGGCTTCTGTATTCATTCAAGTATTATTTTATTTTATTTTTAATGGAAAATCATTTTTCTTTTTAAAAAGAAACATAATAAGGTTTTGTAAGTTATGAAATTATTTTTATTGCCTTTTAAGGCATCTTCTTCAGGTACTATTTTCTCTTTCCTTTATATGAAAGTGAAGGTCCAATGTTTCTTTTACTGTCCAATTAGGGAATTCTCTTGTACTATATATAATATTGTTAACCTTCTATTGAAATTTGAAAAGAAGATGTCAGCTCGTGCGCTTAAATACTAGCCCACAAGGTTGGAATATGACTTGAAGCCCTTTGTTAGATTAGGTTCAAGCATATGTGTTTAGTTTGGGGCGTTATTGCATAAGTGTCTATGAATTGCCTCTGGTTACCAAAATTATATTATGTTGGCTTTGCAGCTTTTTAATTTTGTTTGTTGTTATTCCTGATCTTTCTTGAAGATATTGTACTTAATTCTGATTTTGTATTCAGAGGGACAAACGCGAAGAAGCTTCGAGGCTGGCTCCGTTATCAACAGAGAAGCCTCATTTTTCTCACTGTTTGGAGTGGCTTCTCTTTAGGGTGTTTGATGCAGAAATATCCAGGTACATTCAATGAGAATAAAATTACCTCAAAAGTACAATGGTTCTGTTTTTGGCCATTATCTAAATGGAGTAATGTTTATAGTAGTTTTGTTAAGCAAAACATTACTGGGTCTTTTTGCTAACTTGGTTACCCTAGTTCTCTATCTTTGTCAGTGTTGCTATGTAATGTTTCATAGTTGAAGTCTAGAACCTCTTCTATTTGTTAGGCCTCTTTTAACCCTAGTTAAGGTATGAAGTGATCCAAGGAGCAGGTTTTAAGGTATTGTCAAATGCGCAGGTGATATTTCTGCAGTTAGTTAAAATAGTTAAAATGTATGAGAATCAATTATTATTTGATGAAAATTAATTTGGCTGCAAAACATGTCCAGAGGAAGTAGCTTTGAGGTATCTTGTTGTATATCATGTACATGCATAGAAAGTTTGGTTTGACTTTAACAAAAAAAAGGTTCCATATTGGAAAAGAAAAGGGTTTATTCTGTATAGCAATTAACTTAGAAAAACACACATCCCACGAGCTTGTTAGTGTTTGATTCATTGTTGTGTGCCATTACATATTTGATTGAATGAATTTATCATCATCAAATTGATTTTAGTAACTTTGAAGCTATAATATTTCACTGCTTTATCTTTATTTATCTTTAGCTTGTCTTTTTCTTAGTGTCTTATCCTTTTAAGAAACTTCTGTCGCATCTATTCGATTTGGTTGTTCGCTGTCGTGATTCGAATCCCCATCTATGTTTTCATAAACACTATTTTCAAAGAGACCCATCTTAGAGTCGGACACAGTATGACCTATTGAATCATAATAATCATGTGTATAAATATCTAATGTATATGCTTGGAACTCTTTTCAGCCATTCATTTACTTGATTATAAGTTGGAATAGAATTTCAATTGATTGAGACCTACACCTAGTGTGTAGTATCGATTCTATTAAATAAATTTTCATCTTCTCTTCTCTTAACCAAAACCCAAAGGTTTCATATTTAGATAATCCCCACTTCAAATTATAGCTGCAGCAACATTTTTAGGGCAAGTTAGCATAATTGGAGAGCAGTTCCATTTCCACATATTTAAAGTTAGTTTTTTTCTTCATGTGATTCATTTGTACTAAATATGAGTTTTATAATAGTAAATTTTTAGGTAAAGATAAATATAATTATAAGTATCGTTTTTTAGATGTCACATAGTAAAATGATGTTATTTTTATAATTACTATGTGGCATATATAATTTGGTACTTTGTTGGATTATTACTTTGTAAAAAATTACTAAGAGTGTTGTTTTAGATTTAAGAATATCTATTTTTACCCTACTGAAAATTAACATTTTGGTGTGACGAGGGGGACTTCATCTAGGTGCTTGTGGTGTCGCGGGGAAGGACAACACTAGTTTGCTCTTGGGTTTGTGTGCATATAAATTGTAGAAGTTTGGCATAATTATTGTGCACTATGAAATGTATAATCAAAGCTATTGTAATTTTCTTCTTAGTTACTTGTATGGTTTGAAATTTGGTTAATTGATATTACTTGATTTTGTTTTATAGGTTGTTACTGGCCTTTTTTTTTTATTTTAGCAATACTTTTGTTTTTTTAATAGGGTTTAGTGATGGATAACTTTAGAATTATGGCTGTTTTAAGTGTTGTTTTCCTTTAGTCTCTTTTTTTTTCTGGAATGGTTATTAGGGTTATCCTTTTCTCCCCTGCTTTTGTAGGGATAAGATACTTTCTTAGTTTGATGGAAATTTTTGTCTGTTCTCTCTCTTTATTCATAAACAAGTGTTGGTGACTGTGCAAAGGCTCCATGGATCTTAATGTGATTGCAGGCGTTTCTTCTTCTCATGATTAAATTAGCTTATGATTCCCAAATATCTTGGCTGATTTGAGACGATTTCAATATTTCTAAGTGAGAATTATAAGTGAGATTAAATTTTAGAATGTCAATGGTTGTTTTTAACATTGTCTCATCCTTTTTTGCTGCTAATAAATACAAGGAACGAACCTAAGCAATGAGAAAGTTAGATTAATGGGTTTTTGGAAATAGGGGTATTTGTTTGGAGTTTCTTTTTATTAAGTTAAATGTTATAATGTTTTTATTTATAATGAAAGGAAACTTTTTGATATGATTTTTGGATTGTTAGATATGATTATTATAATATGATTTGGACTAGTAGCTCTTTTTTTGTCTTTTAAACTTTAGATTATGTATCAAGCTCTTATTTTTGTTCCTTTTTTGAGGATATGTTCTTGCTGCTCTTCTCTTGTTACTTTGTGTGTGTTTCAATCATAAAAATATTGT
Organism: Humulus lupulus; assembly: GCF_963169125.1. NCBI lineage: Eukaryota > Viridiplantae > Streptophyta > Magnoliopsida > Rosales > Cannabaceae > Humulus > Humulus lupulus. The sequence goes on along the minus strand of NC_084796.1, from coordinate 35,640,071 downwards.
TTTGTCTTTGAAAAAACTAGTAGAAATGAAAGGAGACAAAAACGAAGTTGTTTGAAATTTCTTTTTGTTTGAGAATTTTTTTATCAACCATAAAAGTGTTCTAATTTGAATCATGTCTCATTAAATTTTCATTATGTATCCTTATTATTTAGTTTAAGGTTTATACTTAATCAAAAGCCTATTCATTTAGGTTCAATTGCATTCAAACTACTAGCTTAGTCATATCAAAGCAAAGATCTAAATTAATTAGGATAATAATATTATAAGAAAGATATATGATTAAGAATCATGTCTTTACTACATTGGCACATGAGAGGCATGCAATAACATCTTCACTCATGTTTTACCTTCTGATTTTTGACATTGTCCCTATTGTAAGTATAACTTTACTTCTTTGGTACATAGTGACATTGTAAAGGAACTTGACCTCCAATGCTTTATATTGTTGAGCTACCGTATTATTTTTTAAAGTTCAAACGACTACCTCTGTGAGCAAACTGGACTATTAATTTGTTATTTATCATCAGTGAAGAAGCTTTAAATATCTTGGTCTGTCTTCTGTTCTGGTACTTCTGTTTCACAAGCTCAAGAAATTTTCTTGCTCCTTTTAGTAAAATTTGTGTGTTTCATGGTTCCATTGTATGCCTGAATTCTTATTTATAGTAAATGATTTAGGTTGGGGTGCCAAGGGCCATTTGTAATTTATTTATTTATTGCTGAGTTATGAATAACCTATGCACTGTATTAGTGTGTTGGTATTATGCACAGTCTTCTGGAAGGATGTCAAAACTATTGCTTATGATTGCTAGTAACATACATATACTTGAATCAGTGAGGCAGCAGTATAAAAAAAACTCATGACTTGTTGTCTTCTCAGTATTCTTATGAGCTTCTTCTGCAATTTCTGCATAAGTCTCAATCTACCACTGTACTTGGTATTATCAATGAGCATATCAACTTTCAAGGTACACGTTTCTTCTTTTACTGCTTATGTAAAAATGCTTCCTTTATTTTGATATGATGTGTAATGTATGCATGTGTACTGGTTTGCAGTTTCTCCTGGACAACCCAACTCAATTTCTGATGATGCGGAGGCTGTTACATTGACTGGCAGTAGCCAGGATGAGGAAATACATTGGGGGGTGAGTCAACAAAGTTATCTTGTTTCAATCGGGTTTGCTTTTTTCTGTTACCCCCTCTTTGTGCTCTGAGTATTACACTTATGATCCATTGATTCATGTTGTTATGTTGAAGTTAAAATGGAATCTAAATGTCTTTTATTCATTCCTGTTTCATTTGTCTTATGATCTCAGTATTTATCACATGTTTTTCCCTTTTTTCATTTTCATTCAAAATTATTTAGGAATGATAAGCATCATTCTTCTTTTCTAAATTAATTATTTAAAACTTGGTCAACCTACAGAGAGTTATTTAGTAGTCTAAAAGAGGTTTTTTTTTCTTTCTATATGACAGTTTCCCATATATGTTTGTTAGTAATAGGAAATTTAAGTAGTTTCCATATTTTTATAGTTGCTGGAAGACTCTTTGGAAGAACGCTTGGAAAAGACTGGGGGTTTGCTATCTGATTCTGAAAAGGCAGAAGGAGAAACTAAAGAGTCGGAGTGGGAGGAAAATAAGGTACAAAAATGTTTGGTTATTTCTTTTACTATCCATATCTGTGTAACCTCTGTTTAGACTGTGTTTATGACTGTTTAGTTAGAGGATATTTATCTGGCATCCACTCTTGTGATGCTTAATATTAACTCGTATGTTCAGAAAAGATCCGCAGAAGGAGGAAATCAGGGCTCATCAGTTAAAAAGCTGAAAAAAGACAAGGCAACGGGAGCAACAGGGAAAGCCACTCGTCCTGAGACAAACATTGTAACTATGGCACCAAGAGTCAAACCAGAGCTTCCTTTGCCTACAATGTATTCTCTCGCTTTCTCCCTCTTTCTCTTATGTAATTTATACATCTTTCTATCTATGTATTTTTGACCTAGGATGTGCCTATTATTAGAAATTCCACATACTTAATTAGGGGTAATGTAGCATAGAATCCATGCAGGGCTTCAAATTATTTTGATGAGTAAATGTTTGGAGAAACTGAGATAAATTAAACATGTGATGTTGACATAATGATGTGGACACTAAAATTACTTTTTGGTACGATAGGATTCTGGTGTTTGAGTGTAATTTTTTCAACCTGTAAGATATGAGGACGAATATTTTTAGCTTTTGTATAGCTTGAGGAACATAGTTTATGTATATTGGTTTTGTGTGAATGTGACTATTCTCGATAGTTTAAATAGATCTTTTTATGATGGAATATGTTGTTTCCAGTTGTAATTCTCTCTGCCAATCGAAGTCTTTCAGAGGGATTTAGTCTTAGTGTTTGCATACCTATGATGTTTATTCTAGCAAAAAAAGGGAAATCTACCATTGTTTTGTAATGTTAACTTTTGATATAGGTTATTTGATTAATCTTTTATTTTGTTGCTTCAGTTTAATCGAGGTTGAGCAGTCTATACTTGATCACAGTAGATTTTGTAACAAGAAAACAGGTTGATGATATTTAACTTTCATCATCAAGTTCTGAGGTTTGTGTTTTTCTCCAATTAATTATTCTTTTAGATTGAACATGTGTATACTCGTCACATGCTCAGAGACATATCTTGCCATGAAAAGAATCTAGACTTGAGGCTGGATCTGTGCACCAAAAGAACTGTAACTACTTTTACTGTTAAGTTTTCTTTGTTTAATTACAGATGCACCTATATCTATAGAATTTATAAAATTTAAATTCTTTTCTTTCTTTGTTTAAGATATATTTATTGTTAAATCTTATTTGTGTATATTCTAAACTAAAAAGTAAACAAAGGAACAAAATAGATCTAAACTTGTCTAGAAATATCTGGTTTATCACTTCATAATGATGCTGATTTCGGCTAAATTCTTCATGCTATTACAGGATGATGACTTGGAAAGCCTTAAATTTTTGATAAATTCTACTAGATGTTAGGCATCCAATAAAAGGTCAAAAAAATGAATAAATGAAGTTGTGGGTAGTGTAAAAGATTTTCTTGAAGGTGAGTTATATTTTGTGGTTAAAGAGTGTCAGTGGTCTCTTGAATACGCCATTAATCTTTTTGTGGGTCTTTGTATTGCTGATGCACACTAGTATGTTGAATAACTAGAATGAATATTTATTGATACCAAAACCAGATTACAAGGGGTTCCAAGACTTATTGACCTTGGATTATATTTCTTATGAGAATAGTTTCATTCTTGTTAGCGTGCAATTTTATATTTGCTGCTTATCTTTCTCTATTTATTTTTCAGAGAGTTTGAACAAGTTCCCTCGAACAACTAGTACACCATCTGGGGTTCACAGTCAAGCACAACAAGCTGAAGAACAGCTACAACATCTGCAACAACAGCAGCAACAATAGCATCATCCAAACTATAGTTTGAAGTAAAAAATGTTCAAGATTATAAAACTTTATTATGTTAAGCTTTCAAATTTAAGTTAGAACTAAGATCTCATGAAGTAGACACATTCATGGTTTGAATTAGTTATTGTTTAATGTAATACTTATGGTTTATCAATCTATTGAGAATTACATTTTATGATTAATTTTGATTTTGTTTATCAAAATACAATAATGAAAATCTTTTAATTAAAAAAAACCATATAAGTATACTTATCAAAAAATAATTTAAAATATATTATCCACACTAAAGTAACAATTTTATTACTATATGTTATGATTTAAAAACATATTATAAGAGTAAAAAATCGTTATAGTTTATATAATATAACAAACTAAAAATGTTATCAAAATAATCAAATGTAACAGTTGAAAAGTGTTATGAAAAAAGTATAAGATTAAACTTCAAATTTATAACCAAAAACTCTATCTAAATGTTATTATTTGAATATTATAGCAACTAAAAATGTGTTATTGAATAGTTTAAGATAACACCGAACATAACATTCAAATACTATTATAGAAAAGACTAGACTTTTAATAACAGGGGCTATGTTAGCATTTTCAGAAGCCTTATCAATAGTCCCGGTTAGCAGTTTTTAAGTGTTATGAATATTGTTTTTTCTTATAGTGAGACCTGGATACTGCGAAGGCTGAGGCCAAGGCCGCCCTGGAGGCCGAGCAGGCAACTTCAGGCACCGCCATGGAGGACATGTTCTACCATTACTGGGCCTATAATCAGGACGCCGACTTCTCCTTCCTGGCAGCGGACGTCTGGGAGCCCTTGCTGGAGAAGTTCAAAGCTCGCCTCGAGAAAGAAGCCCCTTCCGAGGCCGGGGAAGTCTCTGTTGCAGCTGAGCAGGGCGAGATGGCGACCTCCAAGGGGCCAACCGGTGGAACCTAGGGCCTTTCCATTCTGCCCCCACTCTTTCATTCTTATTATTATTTTTTTGTTGTAACTTTTGCATGAGGTGTTCCCACCTCGAGAAAATTAATTTTTACCTTTAATTTGGTTAACTCCCTTTTGCCTCTACGCATTTCAATTACAAAAAAAAATTCAAAATCTTAGTTCGCGTTAACTTCTATCAATATCTCGTGCTCTTTAGGAAGAACAACAATCAATCGATTTAAATTAACTTCCAAGTTTTATGACCTGGTTGTATCCAGGAACTTAATTTGAAAACTTAGTTCGTGTTAACTTTTATCAATATCTCGTGCTCTTTAAGAAAAGCAACAATCAATCGATTTAAGTCAACTTCTAAGTTTTATGACTTGGTTGTATCCAGGAACTTAATTTGAAAACTTAGTTCGTGTTAACTTTTATCAATATCTCGTGCTCTTTAAGAAAAGCAACAATCAATCAATTTAAGTCAACTTCTAAGTTTTATGACCTGGTTGTATCCAGGAACTTAATTTGCAAACTTAGTTCGTGTTAACTTTTATCAATATCTCGTGGTTTTTAAGAAAAGCAACAATCAATTGATTTAAGTCAACTTCTAAGTTTATGACCTGGTTGTATCTAGGAACTTAATTTGAAAACTTAGTTCGTGTTAACTTTTATCAATATCTCGTGCTCTTTAAGAAAAGCAACAATCAATCGATTTAAGTCAACTTCTAAGTTTTATGACCTGGTTGTATCCAGGAACTTAATTTGAAAACTTAGTTCGTGTTAACTTTTATCAATATCTCGTGCTCTTTAAGAAAAGCAACAATCAATCGATTTAAGTCAACTTCTAAGTTTTATGACCTGGTTGTTTCCAGGAACTTAATTTGAAAACTTAGTTCGCGTTAACTTTTATCAATATCTCGTGTTTTTTAAGATGAGCAACAATCAATCGATTTAAGTCAACTTCTAAGTTTTATGACCTGGTTGTATCCAGGAACTTAATTTGAAAACTTAGTTCGTGTTAACTTTTATCAATATCTCGTGCTTTTTAAGAAAAGCAACAATCAATCGATTTAAGTCTACTTCTAAGTTTTATGAGGCGACCTGGTTAAATCCAGGATAGGACTTAGTTCGCGTTAATCCTTATCAATATCTCGCGTTTTTTAAGAAAAACAACGATCAATCGATATGAATCAACTTCTAAGTCATTAAGGCGACCTAGTTATATCCAGGTACCATATGCCCCCCAAGTAACTGGGAAAGGGTCTTTCGTGGTTACTTTAGATTACACTTGAAAACATGTACAAATATAAAAAAAAAAAAAAAAAAAAAAGTTAATTCTCATTGCTTAATACATAAAAAAATGGCCTTTTAGGCCTTACAAGTGAATCATTGATAATATCTCTTCAAATGGATGGCGTTCCAGGTCCGTGGGACTACCCCTCCATCAAGACGAGCTAACTTATAAGTTCCCTCCTTAATGACCTCGATGACTTGATAAGGCCCTTCCCAGTTCAGTCCCAAGACTCTATCCTTGGGATCCTTACTGGCCAAGAAAACTCTCCTGGGACCAGGTCGCCAACGCTAAAGGCGCGCTTCTTGACTTTTGAGTTGAAATAGCGAGTGATCTTCTGCTGATAATGAGCGAGCTGGAGTTGCGAATCTTCTCGTCTTTCATCAATCAAGTCTAAGGAAGTGCAAAGTAGCTCGTGGTTGCGATCCTGGTCGTATGACTGGAACCTATGCGAAAGTACCTTAATCTCCACAGGGAGGACTGCCTCACTCCCGAAGGTCAAGCAAAAAGGAGTATGACCCGTAGGAGTCCGATGCGAGGTCCGGTATGCCCAAAGAACCTGGGGGAGCTAATCCAGCCAGACCCCCTTCGCTTCGTCTAGTCTCTTCTTGAGGCTCGCCTTTAGAGTCTTGTTGATAGCCTCGACCTGGTCGTTCGCCTGAGGATAGGCCACGGAGGAGAAAATTTTCACAATTCCGTACCTTTCGCAAAATTCGGTGAACAAGTCGCTGTCGAACTGAGTCCCATTGTCGGAAACAATCTTCTTGGGCAGCCCGAACCAACAGATAATGTTCTTAACCACGAAGTCAAGGACTTTTTTGGAAGTTATTGTTGCCAAAGGTTATGCCTCATCCCACTTCGTAAATCATTCGATGGCCACCACGGCGTAACGGACCCCGCCTTTTCCAGTAGGGAGGGCGCCAACCAAGTCGATCCCCCAAACTGCAAACGGGCATGGGGACAAGATCATCTTCAGCTCGACTGGGGGAGCTCGGGCAACTGTGGCGAATCGTTGGCACTTGTCGCACTTCTTCACGTATGAGACCGAGTCCTTGGACAGAGTAGGCCGGTAATATCCTTGCCTCAGGACCTTCAAGGCCAAGCTTTGCCCCCCAGTGTGATCTCCGCAAAAACCCTCATGCACTTCCTACAGGATGGCCTTTGCTTCGTCTGGAAGAACACATCGTAGGAAAGGTAGGGAGTGCCCACGTCGATATAACACCCCATCTACTATAGTATACCTGGGAACTTGATACAGAACTCACCGCGCATCATTACACCCTTCAGGTAGTTTTCCCTCGACGAGATACTCAAGGATGGGGGTCATCCAGGTCGGCCTGGCGTCGATCATCTCGACCTCCGTCCTGGCTTCTTCTATACTTGGTTTTTCCAAGAATTCTATTGGCACTAACCCCAAGGTCTCCGTTTCCTAGGAGGTGGCGAGCTTGGCAAGAGCAATTGCATTGGCGTTCTGCTCCCGAGGTATCTGCTCGATCGAGCCTCGCAAGAACGCAGACATCTCAACCTTTACCTTTGCTAGGTAGGCAGCCATCTTGGGCCCTCGTGCTTGATATTCACCCAGAACCTGGTTTACCATGAGCTGGGAGTCACTGAAGCACTGGACGGAGCTCGCTTTCAACTCCTGGGCTATCCTTAGCCCGGCCAGCAAAGCTTCGTATTCGGCCTCGTTGTTGGAGGCCTTGTGTAACGACCCACATTCGCTAATAAGGCTTAAGGGCCTTGATTAGTGTGCCAGGAGGGCAGGTTGGGATTTATGTGTGATTTTATGAATTAAATGCATGATTATGATTTAAAGCATGTTATTTGGCTATTTGTTTAAACTGAGATGCATGGCTATGTTTACTAGTATGCATATAGGCCCGGATCGTGTTAGAAGGGCATAATTGTAATTCTGGCCATGATGGGCATAACTGTATTGATATGTGATAATTGTATTCTATGAATTGTACCGCGTGTGTGTGGTTTTATTATTGTGATGCACGTGCCGAGACGGTCCTAGAGAGCTAGTTAACTTAGATGTCACAACGGGATTTTGTACCCGGCTCGGGAGGAGCCTAGGGGTATCTCGGGAATTTTATGGCTAAGTTGAGATTTAGCGGGTAATGGTTATTGGAGATTTAGTAACCTGGGTAACCATTAGTCACTGCTGTGGGTAACAAGTTTTAAGGTAAAAAGTGGTAGAAATGAAATAGAAATGAAAAGACTTAAGTGTCCTTTGAGGTTTAGCTAAGGAGGATTAGTAGGAAAGGGTAAAATGGTCATTTGGCAAGGGTTATAGGCAATTCTCAGCTGGGTTTTTAGTGGGTCACGGTTTGGGCATTTGGGATATATGTTGGCTTTGCTAAAATGAAGAGGAGGAGAGTTAGGGCAAGGAAGAGAAGAAGAAGAAGAGGAAAATGGGCTGAAGTGGGAGCTTAGGAGGTGAATCAAGGGAGCTTGTTGGGTGGATTCTCCACTTGAGGTATGGATTTTATGAGCATTTAAGTTTGATTTCTGTTTTGAATTGTGAAATCTAGAGCTTGAGTTAGTGTGTTTGAGTTTTTGGTTTGAGATGCTGAAATTAGGAATCAAGGGGTGGATTCTTGAGTGTGTTGATGTTTTGATCTTGTATCTAGTGCCTATAGGTTGTTAAGTTGTTCATATGAAGCTTGGAATTGGTTTTAGGGGTTTGGGTATTGGTTTTGTATGATTTGGGATGGTCTAAGCTCGGAGAAAACGCAGGTGAAAACCCAGAATTCTGGGTCTGCGATGGCGTGCCGCGACACAGGTTTTTCGTGCCGCGGCAAGGGAGCCCCTGACTGATGGGTGCCGCGGCACAAGAAAGTTGTGCCGCGGCACAAGGCAAATTTCAGGATGGCATTTTTAGGCAATTTTAGGCCTTTGCTCCGGGAGTTCGGGGGATGTCTCCGGGGTGTTGTTTTAAGGTTTTAGAGGTCCCGAGAGTGCGGGATTGGTCCCGGGAAGTGGTTTTGGGTTGATTAGTATTGAGGGATGTTTCTTGTGTGTTGTGACTAGGTTGTTGGTGAGGCTCGTGCTTGAGGACCGTGCTCGCGGCTTTAGTGCATCAGGAGGCTCGGAATTCAGGTAAGAAAACTATAACACCCGTAGGATAGGGCATGGGCCCATAGTATGATTGCGGGGCGTGGCCCTATATTGCATCACATGTTAGGGTGCAGACTTAAATGAATTAATATTTGATTGCATGTTGTTGTGTTATATTATATGTGTGATTATGATGAAATGAACGGCAAAGGCCGAGTACGGCGTAGGCCGAGGCGGCCGTGGGCCGAGTACGGCGTAGGCCGAGGCGGCCGTGGGCCGAGTACGGCGTAGGCCGGGGCGGCCATGGGGCGAAAGTAACACCTAGCACATGGGATGCTATATTCAGGGTGGGACCCAAGGGATACATGAGTTATCCTCGCGGTGAGAATCGATACCCAGGGCTTTGGTAAGGGTCCTGGGGCGGCATGGCCGTGTTTGCTTAGTCTAATGATTGACTTGTTTATTTGTGGATTATCTGTTATGGTAAACTGTATACATTGCATATGTTATGTTCTGCATGAGTTTTCTTCCTGGGCTTCGGCTCACGGGTGCTCTGTGTTGCAGGTAAGGGCAATGACTGAATCAACCAACCATGAGTACGGAGAGCGTGAAGCGGCGCGTACATGTTTGGCCTGCCCGACTGCTTTGGTTGGGGGTTTATTTGAAAATGGCTGTAATAATCTACGATTTTATGATTTATCAACTGTGAACTTATTTCAAGATGTAAATAGTTTTCAAACCTTATTTTGGGATCCCAAATGTTTAATAATAGAAGTTTTAATGAAATGACGCATTTTCAAATATTACAGCCTTAACTTTTAATTAGTCACACTTTTGTTTCAAAACCTCGGTTAGCGAGTCCATTGCACACTGTTTTGTCTTAAAAACTCACTTAGTAACGGCTCTAAGGAAGTAGGGCTCTACACCTTGAATCTGAACCTCAGCGCCGAGTGGAATCTATGTCCCTCATGGGATAACAAAATGATTCCAGCTCCGGAGCTGTTCTCGTTGGATGAACCATCTACGAAGATCCTTCACGACGCCTGGGACGAGATGACTTGGGGTGAGTCTTCTGCAGGATCCTCCCAGAATCCTGTGCACTCTGCTACAAAATCGGCCAGGGCCTGACTTTTTATAGCAGTTCGCGGAGTGTACAAAATTTCGAACTGACTGAGTTCGATTGCCCACTTTAACAAGCGTCCCGATGCTTTAGGTTTTTGCAAAACCTGCCTTAAAGGCTAATCGGTCATGACGTGTACTGAGTGGGACTGGAAGTATGGCCTGAGCTTTCGCGTGGCCGTGATAAGGCAGAACGCCAATTTCTCCATCAACGGGTACCGGGATTCAGCTCCGAGAAGTCTCTTGCTGATGTAATAGACTGGCTTCTGAATCCGGTCTTCTTCCCAGACTAATACGGCACTAGCTGCATCCTCTGTGACAGCTAGATAGAGAAAAAGAGGCTCTCCTGCTTTTGGTTTGGATAGTACGGGTGGCTCGGCCAGATGTGCCTTCAGATCGAGGAAAGCGCTTTCGCACTCTTCTGTCCATTTGAACTTCTTATTTCCTCGGAGCAGGTTGTAGAATGGCAAGCACTTATCGGTGGACTTCGAATTAAACCGGTTGAGGGCTGCCACCCTTCCTGTCAGGCCTTGGACATCTTTGCGCGACCTGGGTGAGGGAAGCTCGAGCAATGATCTGATCTTGTCAGGGTTTGCCTCGATTCCTCGGGTATTGACGATGAAACCCAGGAATTTTCCCAATGCGACCCCGAAAGTGCACTTCTGGGGATTAAGCCTCATTCCATACTCCCGTAGTATCTTGAAGCATTCCTCCAGGTCGGAAACATGGTTATCGGCAGTCTTTGACTTGACTAGCATGTCATCAACGTACACTTCCATGTTTTTTCCGATCTGGTCTGCAAACATTCTGTTTACTAACCTTTGATACGTAGCACCGGCATTCTTTAGCCCGAAGGGCATGACCTTGTAACAATAAACGTTAGTCGGGGTCATGAAACTAGTGTGCTCCTGGTCTGCCAGATTCATGGCAATCTGATTGTAGCCTGAGTACGCGTCCATAAAGGACATGAGCTCGTGCCCCGCCGTGGCATCCACCAACTGGTCAATCCTTGGCAATGGAAAACAATCCTTGGGGCAGAATTTATTCAGGTCAGAGAAGTCGATGCAGGTCTGCCATTTCCCATTAGGTTTCGGGACCAGCACGGGGTTGGCGACCCAAATCGGAAACTTGGCTTCACGGATAAAGTCGCATTTCTTGAGCCGGGCTACTTCTTCCTCTAAGGCTTCAGCCCGGGTTGTTGCTAGGCGTCTCTGCTTCTGGGACTTTGCAGGAATGCTTTTATCCAGATGAAGTGTGTGCATGATGACACTTGGGCTGATTCCCACCATGTCCTCGTGTGACCACGCAAACACATCCAGGTTATCCCGCAGAAATATGATCAGCTCCGCTTTCCTCTCGCTACAGAAGTTTTTCCCGAGCTTGACCATCCGTGATGGGTTCTGTGCATCGATGCTTACTTCTTCGAGCTCCTCAATAGCCTGGAGCTCAGACCTGTCCTCGCCTATTCAAGGGTCGATATCCTCACTTAAGACGATATTTTCCCCTTCGGCGCTTTGAGGTTTTTCAATCTCAGGATCAACTAAGGGTTCCTGAGATTCCTCTTCACCACCTTGGATGGCCATCGCCAGCTGCCCAGGTTTAGATTTTCCCTTCATGGAAATGCTGTAGCATTCCCTGGCAGCGAGCTGATCGCCATGGACAGTGCATATTCTCGTGGAAGTAGGGAATTTCATCGCGAGGTGGCGGATGGAAGTGACGGCCTCAAAAGCTATGAGCGTAGGTCGTCCCAAGATTGCGTTGTATGCAGCGGAGCAGTCGATGACCACGAACTCGAGGAGTTTGGAGACTGTCCGAGGTCCTTCTCCTAGGGTGATCACCAGCTCGATCGCCCCTATGGCCGCCAATCCTTCTCCCGAAAAACCATACAGCATCATGGAGGTCGCCTTCAACTCAGCGACAGTCAAACCCATCTTCTCTAATGTGGACCGGAATAGGAGGTTCACCGAGCTCCCATTTTCGATCAGTACCCTCCTAACTCTCCGATTAGCGAGTTGAACTGCTACGACCAGAGGGTCATTGTGCGAGACCTGGACATGATTCGCATCTTCTTCTGTAAAAATGATCGATTGCTTCTCCAATCGCTGCTGCTTTGGCAGGCGCTGCTCCGGGATGAATTCTACTCCATTATGCGCCTTGAGTTCGTTCACATACCTCTTCTGGGCACCCCTGCTCATGCCAGCCATATGCAGACCTCCAGAGATGGTGGATATCTCCCCTCCTATCACGGGAGGAGGGACGTCCTGATCTACCCGAGACCCGAGCTGACGGACCAGGACTTCTGGAGCAGGTCGACTTGCTGGGACCCTATTCCATGCGTACTGAGCCAAGGGGCCGGCTCATATGAGATTCTCGATCTCATCTTTTAAATGCCTACAATCGTCGGTATTGTGGCCAACATCGTTGTGAAAACGGCAAAACTTGGAGGTGTCTCTCTTCCCCTTTTGGTGCTTCAATGGCTCCGGCCTCTTCCAGGGGAGGCGAGTAGAGTTGGCTAGGAAGATATTCTCCCTAGACTGGGTGAGCTCTGTATAAGTTGCGTAGACGGGCTTAAACTTGTCTATAGACTTATTCTTCTTTTGGCCGTGCTGGCCGCCCTCGCCATTCTCCTTTCTTTTGCCTCCACCGAGCTGGTTGTTCTGTGTGACATTTTGGGTCGCTGCCATGACCTCCGACCCCACTCCAGCGGGCTGATCAGGGACCTGGCTGGTTCCTGCAGCTGAGGCTTCGGCTTCCTCCAAGTTGATCCATTCCTGGGCCCTGTTGAGGAATTCATTAACCGAGCTAACTCCCTTTCTTTGTATATCTTTCCAGAGCTCCCCTCCGACAAGGATTCCAGTTCTCATGGCCATGAGCTTGGAACTATCTTCCGCATCTCTGGCTCGAGCAGCGACGTTCGCAAATCTGCTCAGGTAGGCCTTCAGAGTTTCGCCGGGCTGCTGCCTCACGTTAGCCAGAGAGTCGACCTGAACGCGGGCACCCTGGGAGGCTCGGAATGCCCTTTTGAAATCAGCCGAGAAAGTTTTCCAGGAGCTGATTGACTGTCTTTTTCCTTGCTTGAACCACTGCCTGGATGGTCCAGTCAGTGTGGAAGGAAAGATTAAACACCTCAGCTCGGGGCCAATGTTGTGGGCCATCATCAGGGTGTTTAACTTCCCCAGATGATCTGACGGATCTCCGTCTCCATTGAACTTAGACAGGTGCGGCATACGGAAACCAGGTGGGTAAGCCGTTGCTGCTATGCTGGGGGTGAAGAGCTCAATCTCGTCCCCCGAATCGTACTCATCTTTCTCTTTCTCCGACAGGAGCTTCCTCATCAGCTCCTCCATCTGGGCCAGGCGCTCGAGGGTTTGGTCCTGATGTCCTTAGTTATTCTGAGACTGTTCAACAGCTCTGGATCCATTGTACATATTTGGTGGGTTATTGCCCCTCCTATCTTGAGATAGGTTATTTGGGGCATTCCTGTCGTTACGTACTTCAGACAGGGCTCCCCCTGAGCGAGCATGGCTGTCTCCTTCTGCTGGCTCTCCTCTATGAGAGTTAAGGCGATCTTGCAGGTCGCCCCCTTGGGTGGCTTATGGACTTTGTGTCAAACTTAGATGCTGACGCAGGTCTCCGCCAGAGAGGTTGCTCCGGCGACTGCCGATCCAGTAGCTCCTATTAGATAGGCTCAGAGTCTGCCTTTGGTGGTGAGGATCTGGGCCTTCCCTCGACACCCTGCTATGTCGGGGAGGTCCAGCTGATGGCGGGTTTCTCCTGCCACTTCCATAGGCTGGAATATCTCGAACGGGCCAAGGAGGAGATGGATATCTGATCGGAGATGGAGGATTCCTGACCGGAGAGGCAATCCTGGTTCCGTCAGGACGGATGAGGTTAGGCGGGGGCCTTTCGGCCCTGCCAACCTGCGGGTCCCGCGCCTAGTGATCTGGACGAGGCGCAGGACGGCTATTGGGGACGGGCTGATGCTACGAGCCCTCCCCGGACCTCCTTCTGGAATTTCCTTGAAATCTCCTGGGCGCGCTCGAGGCTGGTTGGGAGCTAGGAGTTGAAGTTCTGACCGAACGGCTGTACTGCTGTTGTTCGGCTCTAGGCACTTCTCCGAAGTTTGCCTCTCGACGGTGTGATGAAGGAGTGGAGTTGGTTGTCGGAAGTCTGTCCGAGCGCCTATGCCTGGGCCGATTACCCCGGCGAGACTTAGGAGCCTCACCTTGCCTCTCTCCGACGTTAGCGTCGGTTGTAAGAGGGGGTAGTTGGGCCAGCACACCCTTGATCTGCTGGTTCGCTATTGCTAGCTGGCTCCTCAGCTGAGCATTCTCCATCTCCACCGCAGTGTAATAACATGGGTTCAAAGTAGGTGGCCGGGGCACCGAATTTCCAGTGTCATCTTGGCCCGCCGGCTGTTTTCTTGGCCGCTGTTGGACTTCAGGAATTTGTTTGTCAGAGATGGCGACATGATGAGCCTCCTGCCCATCATGTGGTTCCACCTCGTTACCGTGCCTGGATCGAGTAGTCACCATAGTTGGATGTTTGCGGCAGCACTAATCTGACTTGCTCTCAATGAAAGCACCAAACTGTTGGCGCGGTTCTTCGCCAACAGGTAATTAAGAAAAGAAGAGAAAGGGATTAGTGCTTATGTTGAACCGAAATAGATAAATGATCTTAGAAATGAAATGGTAACTCAAAATACGTTTTTTAAGTGGTTCAAAGCTTAAAATCCTTCTACTCCACTAGTCAGTATTATTGCTATATACTGGGTATTCTTTTATAGGGTATTTTTACAATAGAGAATCCAACCCCTATTAACTCCCAAGGTCTCCATATTTATAGGAGAAGGCACCTGGGAGTTGGTAAGAAGGTCATCCCGTGACCTTCTTACCTATCATGTCAACTCTGTGACATTCATGATTAATTCCTAAACCTGACACATTAGTGTGGTCAAATCAATAGGTAAGGGGATAATGGGCCGCACGGCCCAACCCAGTCGTGGGTGTCTGAATACGCACGTTCCTGCTGCGTGTCCGAGAAGTCAGGGATATATCAGACACGTGATGTCTGATATATGCACGTTTACCTTGCGTGGTTGACTTTATAAAAGGTCACAGCCTCCAACTCAAGCTCGCACCACGAGCTGGATGCTTCCCTTGACCTGTGGTCTTCAGAGTCCAGACTCAGTCCTTAAGCAATCTTGGCGAACCCTTGGGTTACCTCGAGCTAAGGAGGTAGGATCTTATGACGGCAGCTCCGATCTTGGGGATGTCCACGTGGTAGTTATGATTAGGTCGTATCTCAGCTCATTAATCAGCCCGTGGGAAAATCAGGGAGTACACTCTTGAAAAACCCAAAATGGAAGAGAGAATGGTAGAGAGAAAATGGGAGAAAAGAATATGGTAACCAAAAATTAAGCACCCTAAAATGGTCTTGAAATTCCATATTTATAGCCAAAATGAGATTATTAAAATAATCAATTTAAATTAATTAAATTGATTAGATTAATTAAATAAAATAAATATGGTATGTAGAGGTAAATTATAGGGTGTAATGATGATGTGGTGAAAATGTGAAGAAAATGGGTAAAAAGTTGGCATTTTGGACATAGGGAGCAAATGGTACACTTGGGCAATTTATGGGCTCAAGAAGGGAAATGGCAGCAATGTGGTGGCTGAGTGTGTGGTGATGTGCTGAAGGCTGCTTTGAAGTGTTGGGCCTCGTGTGGTTGGGCCCAGATTGTGGAGATAAGCTGCTGGAAGTGTGTTGGCTGAAGCAATGGTTGGTGAGGAAGCTTCAGGAGCCAGGCGACTGTTGGAGCTTGGCTAGGCAGGGGCGTTGGGAAGCTGCTGGTGAAGTGGTTTGGGTGGGCAGCTGATTGGGAGGTGAGGAGGCCGGAATGGCTGTGGCTGGGGAAGGCTGAACGTGTGGGCCTTGGTGGTGGGCCTTTTCCAAGGCTCAAAAATGCCATTATTTGTTTTTCTTTCCTTGAAAATGCCACCTTTTCTTCATTTTTCTTTCTTTTCAAGAGCAAAAATGCCATAAATTCCCTACAAAATAAATCATAATAAAATATTTTCAATTATAAAATAAATCAATTTAATTCTTTGAAAATATTAATTATAACTTAATTTAATTTAACATTTAGTTTCAATAAAACACACATTTTTTACTTCTAACTAAACACAATAATTCAAATAACATTTTACAACAAAATAACTATAAAAACACACAAAAGTATATAAAATCATGATAAGACTAATAAATTCAAAATTACTTTAAAACTTAATAAATTAATTAAAAACTCAATAATTAAGCAACAATTAGCACTTAAAAAGTGGTAAACTAACTCTATTTTGTAGAGTTATCACACCTCCAAACTTAAAGTTTTGCTAGTCATCAAGCAAAAGAAAAATTAAAACACACATTTTTTTATTGGTGATATAAAAAGGATTTTCTCAAAAATTGCACAATGAAAATAAATCTAAAAAATTATTATGAATAAAAGTTAAGCTTATGTAGTTAATTACATTGTCAATTTCGCTTTTGAAAAGAGGTTTTTATTAAAATTATTTTTCACTTAAACTTATAGGAAATAAGAGTGTTCTTGTTATGAAAATTTTATTTTTTGTTATAAGCAAAATTGACCCTATAATTAAAATCAAAGCTTAAGAATTATTCATATTTTTAAGAGAACTAAACTCAAACTCAATCAAGATTTTTATCATTGAAAATGAAAAATATCACCAAAAAAAAAAATTTAATTTTTTTTTATCATTGAAAATGAAAATTAAAAAGGATTTTAAAATTTTTTTATTTTTTTTTTTAAAAAAAAAATTGTTTTTTTTTTAACAAGACAACAATATATATACTTTTACAAAACAACACACAAATTAATAAAGTTTTTTTTTCAAACAAACATAAATAAAAACAAAAATTAACACAAAACATAAAAATTAAAAACAACATAAAACAAAAACACAATAAATCATACTCTCCTTAATGAAAATACCCATATAAACTCGATACCCCCAAACTTAATTTAAACATTGTCTTCAATGTATCAAAATATAAATATAAATTAAAATTTGACAAGAGTTTAGAGTTTATAATGGTCGTACTTCGATATGGTGCATCGGTAGGAGAGTAAAAGATACAACAAACAAAAATTAAATCACACATAAAACAAGCAAAACAAATAGAACACAAGTTATCAAGATCAATAGGAATCAAAGAGCTTGGTAAACAGGGTCCTCAAGGAGGATCTCATTCACTTCATCAGTTTTTAATTCTAAAAATGGTTTTAATTTTTGTCCATTAACTTTAAATATATCACCATTTTTAGGATTTTCAATTTCAATAGCTCCATGTGGAAAAACAATACGAACAATGTAAGGACCGGACCACCTAGAGCGTAACTTTCCCGGGAATAAATGCAAACGAGAGTTGTATAAAAGGACTTTCTGACCTGGAGAAAAATCTTTTCTCAAAATATTTTTGTCATGGTAAAATTTCATGCGATCCTTATACTTTTTTGAATAGTCATATGCATCATTCCTAATTTCGTCTAGTTCATTTAGTTGAAGCTTTCGTTTCTCACCTGCCTTGTCTAAAGAAAAGTTTAACTGCTTCATTGCCCAAAAGCCTCTATGTTCTAATTCAACAGGTAAATGGCACGCCTTCCCATACGCAAGTCTGTAGGGTGACATGCTAATGGGTGTTTTGTACGCGGTACGATACGTCCATAATGCATCAGTGAGTCTTAAGGACCAATCTTTCCTAGTTGGATTCACAGTTTTTTCTAAAATGTGCTTAACTTCCCTATTAGACACTTCAACTTGACCACTAGTTTGTGGGTGATATGGTGTTGAGACTTTATGTGTAATGCCATATTGTTTCATAAAATGTTCAAATGGCTTATTACAAAAGTGTGTAACGTTATCACTAATGATAGCACGTGGTGAACCAAAACGGGAAAATATATTTTCTTTTAAAAACCGAAGCACAACTTTGTGGTCATTAGTGTGGCATGCAATAGCCTCAACCCATTTAGACACATAATCAACTCCAACAAGAATATAAAAATTACCAAAAGAGTTAGGAAATGGTCCCATAAAATCAATGCCCCAAACATCAAATATGTCAATAATAAGAATAGGATTTAAAGGCATCGTGTTTCTTTTAGTTAAACTTCCTAACTTTTGGCAACGTTCACAAGCTTTACAATAAACATATGTATCATGAAAGATAGTAGGCCAATAAAAACCACATTGTAAAACTTTAGCAGTTGTTTTCTTACCACTAAAATGTCCTCCACATGCATGATCGTGACAAAAAGATATGATTTTAGATTGGTCACAATTTGGAATGCATCTTCTAATTATTTGATCAGGGCAGTATTTAAACAAGTAAGGATCATCCCAAATAAAAAATTTCACCTCAGAATAAAATTTAGATTTATCATGCTTAGACCAATGAGATGGTATTTCTTTAGTGACCAAATAATTAACAATATCAGCATACCAAGGCAAGGAAGAAACATGCATCAATTTTTCATCAGGAAAAGTTTCAGTGATAGGAGTGGAGTCATGTATAGTTTCAACAACTAGTCTAGATAAATGATCAGCAACAACATTTTCAGATCCTTTTTTATCACGTATTTCTAAGTCGAATTCTTGTAAAAGCAGGATCCAACGGATCAAACGAGACTTAGCATCTTTTTTTGACAAGAGATATTTTAATGCAGCATGATCATAATAGACAATAATTTTAGACCCTAACAAATAAGATCTAAATTTCTCCAATGCAAAAACAACAGCAAGCAATTCTTTCTCGGTTGTGGAATAATTTAATTGAGCGTCATTTAAAGTTTTGCTAGCATAGTAAATTACATGAGGTATTTTTTCAAGTCTTTGTCCTAAGACAGCACCTATGGCATAATCAGAAGCATCACACATTATTTCAAAAGGTATTTTCCAATCAGGAGGTCGAATAATGGGTGCAGTAGTCAACAAATTTTTTAATTTTTCAAAGGCAACATGGCAATTATTATCAAAGACAAAAGCATTTTCTTTCCAAGTAAATGGCATAAAGGCCAAGAAATTTTGCTAAAGTCTTTTATAAATCTTCTATAAAAATCAGCATGGCCTAAGAATGATCTAATTTCTTTCACAGTTTTAGGTGGGGGAAGTTTTGAAATAAGATCAACTTTTGCTTTATCAACTTCTATTCCCTCAGATGAGATTACATGACCTAAAACAATTCCTTTTCTAACCATAAAATGACATTTTTCCCAGTTAAGCACAAGTTTTTTCTCTTTACAACGAATCAAAACAAGTGAAAGATGGTGCAAACATTCATCAAAGGAGGACCCAAACACAGAAAAATCATCCATAAACACTTCAAGAAATCTTTCAACCATGTCAAAAAAAATTGAAATCATACATCTTTGAAAAGTCGCAAGTGCATTGCATAATCCAAAGGGCATGCGACGATATGCAAAAGTTCCGAAAGGGCATGTAAATGTAGTCTTTTCTTGATCTTCTGGGGCAATGGGGATTTGGTTATATCCCGAATACCCATCAAGAAAGCAATAATATGCATGGCCAGCTAATCGTTCAAGCATTTGATCAATAAAAGGTAATGGAAAATGGTCTTTTCTAGTAACATTATTCAGCTTTCTATAGTCTATGCACACTCTCCACCCCGTTTGTACTTTAGTAAGGATTAATTCCTTTTTTTCATTTTCAACAACTGTGATCCCAGACTTCTTAGGTACAACTTGAACTGGACTAACCCATTGCTATCAGAAATAGGGTAAATGATACCTACGTCTAATAATTTTATGACCTCTTCTCTAACCACTTCTTTCATATTTAGATTTAACCTTCTTTGACATTCCCGAGAGGTTTTAGCATTCTCTTCTAGATGGATTCTATGCATACATATGGATGGGCTAATTCCTTCAATGTCTCCAATGGTCCAACCTATGGCTTCTTTATGTTTTCTAAGGACATCTAACAATTTATCTTCTTGTTCTTTATCTAAGGTGGATGCTATGATAACAGGCAAGGTTTCAGACTCTCCTAGAAAAGCATATTTTAAATTTTCTGGCAAAGGTTTAAGGTCTAACTTTGGAGACTCAAAAATTGATTGAACATGATCTAAGGGTGAAAAATGTTCAACTTTGGTTTCATTTAAGGATATAGGCTCTAGCAAAGAATTCGCATCATCATTAGTGTCATCAACATGCAAGTCCATACCAAAGTATTTTTCACAAAAGTCAAGTAAGTCATTTCCATCATCTTCACAAATACTATCTATCATGTTAACTTCATGCACTTCCTCAAACTCAACAGATTTAACAACATTAAATACATTCAATTCAACAGTCATATTTCCAAAAGATAATTTTAAAACACCATTACAACAATTTATGATTGCATTAGAGGTAGATAAGAATCGTCTACCTAAAATGATAGGAATTTGAGCATGCACATTTATCACAGGTTGAGTATCAAGAACAATGAAGTCAACAGGAACATAACATTTATCAACTTTTATCAAAACATCCTCTATAATGCCTCTAGGAATTTTCACAGAACGATCAGCTAATTGAAGAGTTATAGAGGTAGGTTTTAGTTCACCAAGACCAAGTTGCTTATAAACAGAATAAGGCAATAAATTTACACTAGCACCCAAATCAAGTAAAGCTTTGTTAATAAAATGATCACCAATAATGCATGAAATTGTGGGACACCCAGGATCTTTATATTTAACAAGACTCTTATATTGAATAATATAACTAGCTTGTTCAGTTAAAAATGTTTTTTTAGGAATATTAGTGTTTCTTTTAACAGTACAAAGATCCTTTAAAAGTTTAGAGTAGGCATGCATTTGTTTAATGGCATCTAAGAAAGGGATATTGATACTAACTTGTTTAAAAACTTCTAAGATGTCATTATATTGGCCGCCTTTTTTAATTGGAAGTAATCTTTGTGGGAATGAGGCTTTTGGACTGAAAGGATGGATTGGAGTTTCCTTGTTTGAAGAGTCATTGGCATTAGAACTAGAAGGCTGACTCTTTTCTTTTTCAACCTCGGGTATGTAATTGGGTTTGACAATGTTCTTTCCTGTAGAGTCCAAGAACTTTACTTAGCTAGTTAGATAGTAGTAGCAATAGTAATAGTTGTAGTATTTTTATGACTGTGGATTTTGGTTCAAACCAGGATTTAGTTGGACACTCGTAGTAACACTTGTAGATTTTCTAAGTTTAACCTATAGTTTAAGAATATTAATTTTAACCTAAGGTTTGATTAATATAACTGATATTGATGGTGATATTTATTATATTATAAGGTTTAGATAGACCCAATAAGATAGTAACACTTGTCTTGTGTATGTTTAATGATAATTAAGTATTTTTGAGGAATAAGTTTATTAAGATCAATATTTGAATATCCTAGGGTCTCCCAGCAGCTTTGAAATCGTTAGAGGACTTAGTCAAGGTTGTTTACTCAATTCAAATTAGGCTGAAAAAGTGTAATTACGTGTTTAACATTTCAGCGTATGCCAATATATCGCAGCTATATGGGGCGATATATCACCATACGGGGATACAAAAAACACGTAACTTCACACGACCACCTCGACAAGCCTCGGGCATATTAGCCCAGGCGATAAATCGCCTACTACGGGCGATATATCGACTCATGTACCATATTTTTAAATGTTTTTGAAACCGAGCTTAATTTATTCTTTAACCTCTTGATAAGTCCAGCATCTTTCTGACCGAGTCTTCAGCCTCTGCTGAACGATAATTCAAATATTTTTCAATTAAAAGCCATTATTGTATTCAAGTTAAATGAAGATCTTTTCATTCTTGAACTCTATAAATAGGACCTAGTACCCAGCCATTTGGTCATTCATCAAGCTAAGTTCAGAGTCTGTAAGCTGCTAGGTAATTTTAAGAGTGATAAACACTTGGGTTGGGGTTATAAGCCTTATCCTTATAAGCTTAATAGACACTCGGGAAGTAAGGTTTATAGTATATTTCGGGTTTGAGGAATAGTTCGGTCATAGAAGCATTAAAGGTATTCCAAATTCTAGTTCATTTATGTATTGTTTCCTTAAGTTCTTATAGTTTTCTACTCAAAATCCTAACTCTATTCTTTATTCTTGGTTAGGAAATCTAAGATCTTGAACGTAAGGTTCTTGGTAAGTATCTTTTCGATGGTATATTTCTTTCATTCTTTTCATCCCTTTTTCTTTAGTATACTCACCTTTCTTTGATGATTTTTAGGAGTGTTGCAAAGTCCCAATCCTGTTCTCATATCCCAGTATTTTTGGTAAGGAAAATAGGATAGGATTCTATATATTATATGTTACCTTATGATTTATGTGTTATGAAATGTTATATTATGTATGTTTGTAGGCTTGGGCATATGACTTGTATAGCTAACAAGCCCCAATAAATTTATGGGCATATGACTTGCTTAGCTAGCAAGCCCCACAAATCTAATGGGCATATGACTTGTTTAGTTTACAAGCCCCAAGAAGTAATGGCCATTATAAGCATATATGACATATGATTATGATACGCTTATGGTATATGTTTATGGTATATTTTTAGCATATAATATGAATTTTATGAATATGATTTATGTTGTTAGATTTTCCTTGTTGGGCATTAGGCTCATTCCTTTATGTTTATATGTGCAGGAAAATAGCTATGGTGGCAGAAAGGTTCTTGGTAGCCTGGGGGTTGTGTATTGAGGTAGAATGGAAATGGATGGATTGAGCGTTCGGTTCGAGGATGAAGTCGCTTCTTAGTCTTTTAAAAATTATGATTTATATGTATTTTTCGCACGTTATTTTGTAATCCATTTATTTAAAGTCATGTTATGTTTTTATTTTAAAAACAATTGGATCCCATACCCTACTTTAAATTTTATGTAGTTAACGTTTGTCTTACAAGTTTTAATGAAGTTATGATTGGTGAGTTTTATTAAAGATTAGTGTCTATGTATAAGTAGTCATTAATGGTCCAAAGTCTAGAGTAGTTGGGTCATTACATTTCCGGACCTAAGAGTTGAAATTGATTTGACTTCTCCATTATGACTAGACTTTCCTATCTCATATTGACCTTTTGGATTAGGGATAGGTTGACTAGGGAATGTTCCTTTTTCTCTATCAGCTAAAGCAGTGGCGAGTTGTCCTACTTGTGTCTCGAGTTTGGTAATTGATTGAGATTGATTTTGTAGGATTTGTTGAGTGGAATGCATAAATTGTTGTAAAGTATCTTCTAAGGAAGGTTTTCTTTGTTGCGGATATGGTTGATTTTGTGGGGCATGAGATTGGTTTTGTGTGTTGTATTGGTGCCCTTGATTCATTTGGGGTTGGTTTTGTCTCCATGAAAAGTTCGGATGGTTTCTCCAATTTGGATTGTAGGTTAATTAGTAGAGGCGGATTGGGAATTTTGTTCAAATTTCATTTAAGCAAAAATTGCTTATGGTGACAGGACAAGATTTAGGTTTCACTCTCTTTTTTTTTTTCAAGTATGTTTTCACAATTACACTAAAATATGATAAAAGACAAAAAAAAAAAAATAAGGCAAAAATTAAATAAGACTAAAATTTAGGCAAGAGTAGGGAAGCATAGCATGCCATCAACCATAACAAAATTAAGGTAAAAATTAGGAGGCACAAATGCCATCAACTAAAACATAAGATAAAGGACTAGGAGACAAAATTGCCATCAACTAGCTAGGAGGCAAAATTGCCATCAACTAGTAACTTGCAAAAATAAAATAAAATAAACTACAACAAAATAAATAAAGGGGATTAAGGTAAAGGTTAGGAGGCACAAGTGCAGTCAACTAACACAGATATAAAAGAAATAAAATTATAACAAAATTAGAAGGCACAAATGTCGTCAACTAAAAAAATAATAAATATAAATATATATAAGTAAGTTTTTTTATGGGTAGTAGAACCGTCCCAAATTTTTTTTTATCTCTTTTTTTTTAGTTTTTAGAGATATATTTTTGTATATATAGTTTTTTTTAAGTGCAAAAATTAAAATAACTAGTAGAAGAATTTACTAACCTTGAGATAAATTTTATTTCTTTTCTCTTGCAACTCCCCGGCAACGGCGCCAAAAACTTGATGGACCCAAAACGGGTATGTTTTAAAAATTTATACTCGCAAGCGCACGAATCGTATATGGAATATAGTGTTTGTGTAAGCACGAGATCGAACCCAAAGGAGTTGTCTAAATTCAAAAAGAAAATTATTTTAAATCAAAAGTTATAAATTCTAACCTAGCTCCAAAAATTGATGAGTTTTAATGTTATGAACATAAAATAAAAGATTGAAAAATAAAGCTATTTAAGATAATAAAAATAAACCAATAATGATTTGGAAATAAGTGTTAAAAGAAAAGATTATTAAGATACTAGAATCCACAAAATGTAAGTTTAATAATATTTATTAGTATATTGATTCCCAAGTTTTAGTGATAGTTAAAATAATTCAAACTATCATTTTCCAAATATATTTATAATTTTAAGCACAAATTACTTCCAAAAGGATAGGATTTTTCTTCACTTTTCATGAATTATAATTTCAAAGTATTTAATGTGAATCAACCTAATGAAACAACAAAAAATCAAATAACATTATTTATAAGGAAAAACATAATATTTTTGTTCTAAGCATGGATGTGTACAATTTAATGGCACATCTTACACAAAGAATATTATGTTTTTGCAAAATGAAGAACAAAGTGCATATTATCTAATAATAAAAAATATGAGATGTTAAAGATGAAAGACATATATGAAGAAGAAAAACCCATAAACTTTGTTGCATTACAAAGGAAATCAACATACAACATAAATATTACTTAGTTATAAGTTACTTCATCATGATATTAATAATCTTATGAAAAAGATTAGAAGCACATAACTAGAGTAGAAATTACAAAATAAATGACAAACACACTTGCAAATGCTCTTGAAAAACCCAAAATGGAAGAGAGAATGGTAGAGAGAAAATGGGAAAAAAGAATATGGTAACCAAAAATTATGCACCCTAAAATGGTCTTGAAATTCCATATTTATAGCCAAAATGAGATTATTAAAATAATCAATTTAAATTAATTAAATTGATTAGATTAATTAAATAAAATAAATATGGTATGTAGAAATCAATTATAGGGTGTAATGATGATGTTGTGGTGAAAATGTGTAGAAAAATGGGTAAAAAGTTTGCATTTTGGACATAGGAGACAAATGGTACACTTGGGCAATTTATGGGCTCAAGAAGGGAAATGGCAGCAATGTGGTGGCTGGGCGTGTGGTGATGTGTTGAAGGTTGCTTTGAAGTGCTGGGCCTCGTGTGGTTGGGCCCAGATTGTGGAGATAAGTTGCTGGAAGTGTGTTGGCTGAAGCAATGGTTGGTGAGGAAGCTTCAGGAGCCAGGCGGCTGTTGGAGCTTGGCTAGGCAGGGGCGTTGGGAAGCTGCTGGTGAAGTGGTTTGGCTGGGCAGCTGATTGGGAGGTGAGGAGGCCCGAATGGCTGTGGCTGGGGAAGGCTGAACGTGTGGGCCTTGGTGGTGGGCCTTTTCCAAGGCTCAAAAATGCCATTATTTGTTTTTCTTTCCTTGAAAATGCCACATTTTCTTCATTTTTCTTTCTTTTCAAGAGCAAAAATGCCATAAACTCCCTACAAAATAAATCATAATAAAATATTTTCAATTATAAAATAAATCAATTTAATTCTTTGAAAATATTAATTATAACTTAATTTAATTTAACATTTAGTTTCAATAAAACACACATTTTTTTACTTCTAACTAAACACAATAATTCAAATAACATTTTACAACAAAATAACTATAAAAACACACAAAAGTATATAAAATCATGATAAGACTAATAAATTCAAAATTACTTTAAAACTTAATAAATTAATTAAAAACTCAAGAATTAAGCAACAATTTGCACATAAAAAGTGGTAAAATAACTCTATTTTGTAGAGTTATCAATCCCCATATATGGACTCATTAGCCATCTATTTAGGGAGCGAATCCCCAAAGATGGACTCATTAGCCATCTATTCAGGGAGCGGATCCCCAGAGACAGACTCATTAGCCATCTATTCAGGGAGCGGATCCTCAAAGATGGACACATTAGCCATCTATTCAGGGAGCAGATCCATAGAGATAAACTCGTTAGTCATCTATTCAGGGAGCAAATCCCCAGGTTGACTTGACAGTCATCTATATAGGGGGCAGGACCCATAATCATTTATTTGGACTTGCATGCATGCATGAATAGCGCTATTACTACTAGGCATGCTTATTATGATTTAATGACATGTTATTACCTGTTCATGAGCATGTTTAAGTTTTCTTGCTGAGCTTCGGCTCGCGGGTGCTATGTGGTGCAGATAAAGGCAAAAGAAACCTGGACCATCCTTGAGTTGGAGAGCTTAGGTGACGATGTGTACATATGTGGCTACTCGACCACCACGACTGAGGGTTTAAAGAGTAACTAGGGTTAAACCTTATTTTGCCGCTTAGGTCGACTGGTTGTAAATATTTTATTGTAATTAACCTTTAAAATATATTTTGGGGTCCCAATGTATACAATAAACGTTTTAGTGAAATCTTGTATCTTTAACCAAAAAATTTATCCCTAACCTGTTAATCACATTTAGTTACACGATTATGGCCAAATGACTCGGTTAACGAGTCAGCACTGTTTAAAATACACAACGTAACGGTCCCTGGGTAGTAGGGCGTTACAATACATGCCCAACTTGTCTTCAGGAACCCTTAACCTTGGCACGCTCTGATACCAAGTTGTAATGCCCTACTATTCAGGGACTGTTACACTGTGTATTTTAAATAGTGCTAAACTCGCTAAATGAGTCATTTGGTCATAACCGTGTAACTAAACATGATTAACGGTTTAGGGTTAAAAAATTTGGCCAAAGATACAAACTTTACTATATACATGGGATCCTAAAATACATTTAAAAGGTTAATTACAATAAAAAGTTACCACCTGCTGACCTAAGCGACAAAATAGGGTTTGACCCTAGTTTCTTTTAAAACACTTGACCATGGTGGTCGATCAGTCGCATATGTACACATCGTCACCTAAGCCCTTCAACTCAAGGATGGTCCAACTTTCTTTTCCCTTTACTTGCACCATGTAGCACCCGTGAGCCAATGCTCAGCAAGAAAACTTAAACATGCTCATAAGTAGTTCATAACATATTACCAAATCATAATAAGCATGCCTAGTAGTAATAACCCTACTCATGCATGCATACCATTCATATAAATGACTACAGTGTCATATGGGGCCAATTGCCCTAGATAATGATCAATGCATCATACCGAGGTCCAATGCCCAAACTACATGATTGTGGAATCATACTGGGGCTCAGCGCCCAACCACATCATTAATAAATCATACTAGCTCAATGTCCTAGGATATGGGACTAATGAGTCACCCCATGGTCCTTTGCCTTGTCCTCTATATAACTAGCCTTGGAGCTAGCCCAGCGTACCTGGCGCTTTAGTTTTCTTCGATCAATAGGTCGATCAAGCGTATAATGCGCTCCCAGCTAAACTAAACCATATGGACCAGCACTCAATGTGCTATTACCATCCTTGACTAATAAGTCAATGCTTTACAACCAGCACTCCGCGTGCTAATGCCGTCCTTGACTAATAACTCAATGCTTTATGACCAACACTTACCATGCTAATGATTTCATTGACTAATAAGTTAATGCTTTACAACCAGCGCTCAGCTCTATTATCGTCCTTGACTAATAAGTCAATGCTTTACGACCAGCGCTTAGCACTATTGTCATCCTTGACTAATAAGTCAATGCCTTACGACCAGCACTCACCGTGCCAATGCTGCCCTTAACTAATAATTCAATGTTGGGGCCTAGCCCTAGGATATGGGACTAATAAGTCACCATGAGGCCCATTGCCCTATCCTCCGTATAACCAGCCTTGGAGTTGGCTCAGCGTACCTGGCGCTTTAGTTTTCTCACGACCAATAGGTCAGTCAAGCGTGTAATGTGCTCCTAGTTAAGCATAACCATCTCGACCAGCACTCAGTGCGATATTGCCGCCCTTGACTAATAAGTTAATGCTTCACAACCAGCGCTCAGCGATATTGCCATCCTTTACTGACAAGTCAAGCCTTTCTCAATAAGATAATGCAAACAGGCATATATCATATGTCAAATATCCAGATACAAAGCATTCAACATGCTTAATCAACAATCACAAGCATAATCATAATCATGCACATACTCGAGCATTCATGCCCTATTCATGTTCCTGTTCAATAATTCAGGAATCACAAGCATAATCATAATCATGCATATTTACAGAGACCCAACCTCTGATCAATTCTATATTCAACATTTAGGCCAAGCCATAATCATTTATCACATACTGGGTGCAATTTTCTTACCTTTGATCAAAGTACAGGTTACTAATGAACGACCCTCGAGCACGTTCCTGTTTCCGAGCCCCTAGCGATAACTTAATCACAACCATAATATAGAATCTCGTCAATAACGAGTAAATAAAGGCTTTCGGACTGAGTCCTAGCCTCCGGGACGTCGAATCCCACTAAATCGGGTAGTAGAATCGATCCCGAGCCCTTACATTTAAGTTCCCATCACTAAAAACTCATTTTGTCCATTTTCCCCATTTTGAGTCCCAGCCCATAACACCCAAGCCGTGGCCCGCTCAAGTCAAGGGCTAAAACCCCTTCTCTGTCTGTGCCTCGCGCTACAATGCACCTACCAGGTGTCACGACCCTAATTTCCCAACAGCTAACTTCATCACCTTCGTCAAGCTTGAGCCGCGGCGCCCAAGAACAAGGTCGCGGCCCGACCTAGAACCTAGCCATAAACCTCCATTTTTCTCATTTCAAAACCCTCCATAAACCTATCCAAACATATCCAAATCCCAAAAACAAAGTTCTCAATCATCTCAATGGCCCAAAACCATCAAAACCCAAGCTTCAAGCAACTCAAAAACTCATCAAAACATAGAATCCAAATTCAAACTTATGAAACTTTAGGAAATGGAAACTCAAAAATTCAAAGTTTAAATTACCTTTGAGTATGTCGTTTCTCGCTAAATCCTCTAGCTAACAAGCTTCTAATCTTCCATAGAATCATTATGACTCTAACCTTTCTTGAATCCGAGTCCTAAAACTCGAGTTTCCTTCGAAAATGCTAATGGGCATCAAAGAGAGAACAGGAGAGAGAGAGAGAGAACGTGACTGAACGTTCTTTTTATTTCTGACAAGTTACTTCGAGCTTAAGTAACGTCAAGCAAATCCAAATGCTCGGGATACCCTAAAAACGTCCCCAGGGGCCAAATAGTCAAAATCCCCAGAATCCCCTCTTGATCTCACTAACTCCCAATATATCATCAAATAATCATTCCCATTACCCAATAATTCGGTAATGTACTAAATGTCCAATATACCCCGTGACTCACACTGAGTCAAGTATGGGTCATGTTGAAGGTGAAATCTCGTCAACGATATAAGGTTAGAAAATTGAGACTATATTGCGACAGATATCTTAGAAGGAGATGGAGAGAACTTGAAAGAGTAAATATGCATAACTACAATGGAGTAAAAATTATATATTGCTTAATAGCCTCAGCATACAATCAATTTTCCAACCCCTTTTCTGGAGGGGTGATGATCTATTTATACTGAAGCTCTAATGGCTCCTCATACATGGTGGTCCCAGGGGACAAGATTGTACATAGGTACATTGACAGGGTAGTGGCACAGGTCGTGGTGGAGCAGAAGGTTATGGTGTTGGCCTGGTACATAGTAAGAGGTATGCATGTAGTGCTTCCACTCTCTGTACAAATCCGTACATCCACTACTTGTAGGACACAGATGTCAGAGTCATGCCTTTGCCCTTTTTCAGTGTTGTACATCCCGTGCTTGTACATTTATCTCATGCCTAGTGGTCCCCCTTACCTAAATATCTTCTCTAGGTTTCTTTATATTTTAGTAAGTGTCAGTCCATACTTCTTTTATCCCGGCCCTACCTCCAAGTACGAGGCCTGGAAATAGGCATGTATGAGGCTTGGGGATGGGTCTCGCAAGGTGAGACCCTTGGTGCCTAAGCGAGTATCCAGGCGTGACTTGGGCATTCACAAGGCTCGGGGATGGGTCTCACATGGTGAGACCCTTGGTGCCTAAGTGAATACCAATGTGTGACCCAGACATTCACGAGGCTCGAGGATGGGTTTCACAAGGCGTGATGGGGTTGCATGAGGGCCACGAGACAATGGTGGCGCGAGGCTCCTTACCATGGCTGTACCTCGCAAGACGCACACGGGTGTGGTGAGGTGTGTCTCGTTGTGCAAGGAATTTGCGCACAGATGGGTCGCAAGGCGCACGGGTGAGGGCAGCCTCGCATAGCAAGACCCTTGTGGCCTTGGCAGGTGCGCGGGTGAAGGGCAGCCTCACATAGCGAGGCCCTTGTGGCCTTGGCAGGCGTGCGCGGGTGAAGGGCGGCCTCGCATAGGGAGACCCTTAGGTCCTTCTAGGCATTTTCGCTAAGGCCTCCTATGAGACATGGGTCTCGCGTGGGGCAAGATATTGGGTTGCTTGGTTTGCCCGAGGCTAATGAGGGTAACCCTCAATTTTTCTCTTGAGTGTTGACTATGGCTCTGGTCAATTTTTGGCATTCACAGGTCCCGTTGTGACTTTCCCACTAGCTTGCTCCCTAGGATCGTCTCATGCCGAGTGACCCAAATATATCCACATAATGATGTGGTCTCACACATATATCACATTTATGCCAAATATACTCATAACAGGCCAAATTACAAAAATTTCCCTTTTAATCAGAAATGGGCCCACATGCATATTTAATACACCTTACATGCATATCAAGTCATATTATAATATAACTCACATAATCATATAATGATACACATATATCACATAATCACATAATTTCCATAATTTGCCATCCTGGCCCCTAATCAAGGCCCTAAGTCTTATTAGGTAATTTGGGGCGTTACACTCTTTGTTCATCCAAGTGTGTTCAATGCCAATTTCTTGTTATTGTTTGGTCATCAATGGTAAGTTGATAAGCTAGATTTAATGTTGGAAATGTTATATTTAGTGGAAATTACTTAGATGAGGCAAGATTATAGTCTTTGCTAGGTTGTATTTAGTAAGTAATATAGGGATATATTATTCGTCTTGCATAACTCATGAGAATTGGTGCTTATAATTGTGTTCTTAAAACCTGAATTTGCATAGGAATATGTTTAATTAGGTGGAGGAACTTTTGTCATAATTTGGAAAAATCCTATGAAATTATTGGGAATTTTCGTTACTCTGGGAGGTTTTGCTAAAAATGATGCAGTAGTATTCTGGGCAGAATATTGATTTAAGGGAATTTAGTAATTCAAGTCCACTTTTCATTGGTGAGTTTATTTTGCTGTTATTTCTTTCTCATTGGTGATTATTCTAAGCATTTTTAAATTCCTATTATTTAGTTTTAACATTAAAAAATCATTCCAATTAATTTTATCCAAACTGCTAAGTATTGATTTTACCTAATTTGTTGCTAATTCAATCATTGTGGAGACGATACTCAACTTATCATTATATTACTTGTTGACTACGTACACTTACGTATAAATTATAATTTTCACAACACCCTCACTGATGGCGCCTCTTCATCTTACCAAGAACAAGATTATGTCTTATATTCTCTCATGGGTTTAAATGAATAATATGCACAAATTCGCTCTAGTATTCAAATGTGGAGCCTCTTCCACCCATTAGCAAAGTTTTTTCACTCATAATCCAAGAGGAAAAAAAAATACCACTATCCAATCTTCAATTGCCGATTGTTGCCCCTGTTCACACACACAAACCTTTTGGGAAGAAACCCCTATTGTGTACTCATTGTGGTCTCCAAAACCATACCTGAGATGGTTGCTACAAGCTTCACGGTTTTCCCTCTGGTTGGAAGCCAAAGCATTGTGATCTGAATGCTTCTTGGACTGCCAACAAACCAGATGTTCCATTCAAGACCCAACCAAAACAGGGAGTAACAGCTGTTGTCTCTAATGAACTATCCACTTCAAAGTTCACTCCTGAACAATGCCAACAACTCCTCACATATCTGGAAAATTAGATGCCCTCTCACAATTCTGAGGCCACAACATCTGCTTCACAAGTTTCTAGTATAAATTTTAATTCTTCTTCTTGGTTGAATGATACAGGTGCTAGTCATCACATTTGCAAAGATAAATTTTTGTTTACTAATTTTGATCGTATCGTTTTCCCTAATCGTGTTTCTATGCCTAATGCCATGCTGCTCTTGTTCTTAAATTTGGCATTGTCAAGCTATCTGAAACTCTTATTTTGTACAATGTATTATTTGTCCCTACATTCACCATAACTCATCTCTGTTAGTGCTTTATGTCAAAAATCTGCCTATAATGTCATTTTTACATAAATGATTGTATTATCCAGGACAAGCATTACCACTCTCTTATTGGGAGGGCTAAATGTATTGAGAAATTTATATATCATGAACATGCCTAGGATTGCCTCTATCTCTTCTGACATATGGCATTCAAGACTTGGACACCCCTCTTTAAATGTTTCTACTAATACAAATTCTTTACTTTCATTTTTAGCTTTGAATAAACAAGACACTCCTTGTAATATTTGTCATTTAGCAAAAAAACAAAAATTGTCTTTTCCTTCTAATAGCCATATTTCTAGTTCTATTTTTGATCTTATACATATTGATATATGGGGCCCTTTTATGCATGAGACTAGAGAAGGATGTTGATATTTCTTGACTATTGTAGATGACCATTCTCATTATACTTGGCTTTTTTTTTTTAATTAGAAATGAAATTTGATGTTTCTACCATTATATACCACATTGTTTCTCAATGATCACACACAATTTGGCACTAAAATAAAAGGTGTCGGATCTAATAATGCAAAGGAATTAGCTTTTGACAAGTTTTTGAAATCCCAAGGATCTATTCATTACTTATCTTGTGTTGATTTTCCCGAAAAAAATGTGGTGGTTTAACGAAAACACCAACATTTACTCAATGTTGCAAGAACTTTAATGTTTCAATCAGGCATTTCCTTAGTATATTGGGGTGATGTTGTTCTTACAGCTACTCATTTGATCAATCGACTTCCCTCAAAGCCTCTCAATAAAATCACTCAGTATGAGATATTACATTATAAACCCCTAACTTATGATCATTTAAAATACTTTGGATGCTTGTGTTTTGCTTCCACCTTGCCTAGCTCCTGAAACAAGTTTTCTCGAAGAGAAATTACTTGTCTTTTCCTAGGGTATCCCCAAGCTATGAAATCCTAAAATGTTATGGACTTAAGCACTAATAAAATCTTCATATCTAGAGATGTTATATTTTATGTGAAATTTTTTCCCTTTTCTCAACAATAGTTCTATTGATAACATAAATTCTTTATTTTCTAACATTCATTCTTCGTTGTCTATGCATGTACCAAATGATGGAGATGTTGCCCATAATCCATGTCCACAAACAAAGGAAACTTCAAATAGGCAGCAAGACCATTTCGGTATTGACAACACCTCCAACGAAGCGATGACTCGAACCAGGAGATCTTATAAACCTCCCTCTTATTTACAGCAATATTATTACTATAATTTGACTACATCTAGCATTGATAATAGTTTTCCTCAATCTAGTAAAACTTATACTAAATACCATTTATCTAGATGTTTTGATAATTCTAAGTTACATCATTCTTATCATCAAATTATTTGCAGTGCTAGTTCTATCAGTGAACCTGCATCTTATAAGTCAGCCAGCCTTTCCTTAGAATGAACCAATGCCATGAATGAAGAGCTTAGTGCTTTAGAAAATAACAAAACTTGGTCAATAGTTGACCTTACCATTGCACATAAACCTAATGGGTGCAAATGGATTTATAAACTTAAAAGGAATTCAAAGGGTAATATTGAAAGATATAAAGCTAGATTAGTTGTTGATCAACAAGGAGTAGAATATTTTGACATTTTTGCTCCTGTTGCAAAAATGGTCACTATTAAACTCTTGTTAGTCATTGCTGCCCATTATGGTTGGTATTTATATCAATTAGATGTAAATAATACTTTTTTAAATGGAGATCTCGATGAAGAGATTTACATGTCTCTACCTCAAGGGTATACACTTAAGGGGGATCAAACTAATTTTCAAAAAACAGTTTGTAAACTTAACAAAAGTTTATATGACCTTAAACAAGCCTCTAGGCAATGGAATACTAAACTTACTACTTTCTTGCTTGCCTATGGTTTTTAGCACTCATATACCGATTATTCCTTGTTCATTAAACATGATAGTGCAATTTTTTTTGCTCTTTTAATTTATGTTAATGATGTTATGATTGTGAGAAATTCTACTCAAGTCATAAATACTCTTATATTATACTTATCATCTTGTTTTCAGTTAAAAGATTTTAGTCAAGTAAAATAATTCCTTGGTCTTGAAATTGCTAGGAATGACAAAGGTCTTTTTCAATCTCAGCAAGGATATGCGCTCCAAATCCTTGAAGATAGTGGCACTCTTGGCTACAAAACCACATCTTCACCAATGGACGTCAACCTCAAGTTATTTGCTGAAGAAGGCGAGCTACTGGAGGATCCAAAAGCTTATCAAAGACTCATTGGTCGCCTCATATACTTAACCATCACATGGCCTGATCTATCATTTGCCATCAACAGATTGAGCCAATTTGTTTGCTCTCCACGACAACCTCATTATCAAGTTGCCCTCAAAGTCCTACACTACATCAAATCTACTCCTAGTTGTGGTTTCTTCTATCCAACCAACAAAGACTCCATTACTGCCAACAATTGGTGCACAGATCATTCTATCAAAGTTTTATGTGATGCCGATTGGGCAGCTTGCCCATATACTAGGTGATCAATCTCAGGCTTTTGTGTGTTCTTCAACAACTCTTTGATCTCTTGGAAGTCAAAGAAACAACACACCATCTCTCGCTCTTCTGCTGAAGCCGGGTATAGATTTATGGATAACACTACAACTGAGGTTATTTGGTTGCTCTCCTTGCTCAAAGAGCTTGCTTTTCCTTAAACCAATCCAATTTTTCTCTATTGTGACAGCCAAGCAACCTTTCATATATCTTTCAATGTTGTCTTCCATGAGCGCACAAAGAACATAGAGATAGACTATCATTTAGTTTGAGACAAATCACTTAAGGCATCATCAAGACTCTACATGTCTTCACCAACAACCAGCTAGCTGACATTCTAACCAAAGCTCTACCTACAACTCAGTTTCATACTCTTGTTTCCAAGATAGGTCTTCACAATATATGTGCCCCATCTTGAAGGAGAGTGTAACACCCTGGATAACCAAGACCGTTACACTGTGTATTTTAAAATAGTGCAAGACTCGCTAATCAAGTCGTTTGAACATAAATGTGATTCTAAAGTCAATTATTAGGTTAAGGTTAAAAGATTTTGATCATAAACAGTTAATTTTCATTAAAACAGATGTTTGATACATGGGATCCCCAAAACAGGGTATATGTGGTAAATACAATCCCCAAAAAAGTTAATACAACCAAAAGCCAAGCTAATGGCAATACAAATTTTTAGAGCTCTATTCCTGTAACTTTCCCTCGATTGTGGCGGTCGAGCAGCTAACTATGTACACTCCGCCCATAGAGCTCTCTAACTCATGGTTGATCCAATTTCCCTTTGCCTTTACTTGCACAACGTAGCACCCGTGAGCCAAGGCCCATCAAGAAAACCATAAACAGCAAACGCATATAACAGTAGTAGCATCCAATCAACCTTAATTCAAATCATTTAGTAATTCAACAAGATACAAGCATTAAGCTAAATAATGGTAAACATGTATTCCCAAGCATAGATTTCAATCAGCAATACAAATGTCCAGGGTCGGCGCCCTTAGGCCGAGCCCTCTGTTTATCTAGCTGACCATGACTCGCTAAGGTTGAGCTGCGTTCAGAACGCTTATCATCAACTCTGGCACCCTTAGTCGTACATTCACATTAAGCATAACCTCAATACAGTCATACATTACATATATTCAAATACAGGGAACCTTAGTTAAATTCACAACCACATGGATGTAGTTTTCTTACCTCGAATTCCGAGAGATGAATAAAGAGCGGTCCCGAGCACGTTCCTCAGTTCTGAGCCTTACCAATAATCCTAGTCACCGCAACAATAAGTAACTATCAATCTCTAATCCAAATAAATGTTTAGGGAACAAATATTAGCTTCCGGGATCTCGAATTCTACCAAACCGAGTAGTAGAATTCGTCTCGAGCGCCTAGGTTTGAATCCCCGAGCCTCCACAAGCCTAAAAACTATCCTAGGCCAAAGTTCTCTAGGTGGGCCGCGACCTGGCCCTGAGGGTCGCGGCGCACCTCAAGTAAGAGGCACAGCCTCATGCATCTGGGGGAGGCGGGCCGCGACTTGCCCCCTATGGTCGCAGCGCGCCCTCAAGGCAGCAAGCCTTCCTAGGGCATTCTGGGCACGCGGGCCGCGACGCGCCCCCGCGAACCCAAAATTCCCTGGGTTTTCTCCGCATTTCACCCAGCCACAACCTCAAAAATCCCATCCAATTATGCTCCCAACTCCAACCAATTTCAGAAGCGAGTCTAGGACTCTTAATCACATATTTTAAGCATAATATATCATAGAAAACTCTACTGAAACTACCAATCCCACCATCAACAATTCATCACCCAAGAACCTAAACCAATTGATCTTAAAACCTAAATTCTTAACAGAAACCAGACAATATTCCTTACCTTAATGATGTTGTTGTTGTTTCTGAGTTGTCCCTTAGAGTCTTAACCTCAGTTTTTCCCAAATCCCCAAGCTAAATTCCCTGGTTCTATCCTTCAGTTCATCAAGGCTTCTTCAAACACAAGTGAGGGAGAGGGAAATCGTGTAAGAGGAAAGGGAGAGAGTGTTTGAGGTCTTCCTAATGTTTCTAGTGGGTTCTGATTACTCTTAGAGCCTTAGTTGAACTTACCCTTAATCTAAACAATGACTAAAATGCCCTCTAGTTAGCACAACCCTTCCTATTACCTCCAAGGGTATAATGGTCATTTATCCCGACTCCTGCTAACTCCTCGAGTCATCCTACAAATTTCCAATTAATCCCGTCGTGTCCAAATAATTACCAAATACTTATTCATCACTCAATAAATCCCAAAATATTCTCTAAATTCCCAAAATACCCCTAAGTTCCCCCCGAGCCGGGTATTAAACCCCGTTGTGACTATTTCGCTAATCCGCTCACTAGGATCGTTTTGAGCCATATACTGCAAATATATCCACATAATAATGTGGTCTCAACCATTTATCACATTTATGCCCTTAACAGCTAAAATTACAAATATGTTATTATAAACAGTAAAGGGCCCACGTGCATAACTAATACTCATAAACATGTTTATAATATATCCACATAATCATATAAATCACGCATGCCACATAGTCACTCATTTAATCGATTAAACACACATATATATTCAATTAAGTCCTCCCAGGATGCTAATCAAGGCACTAAACCCTATTAGAAATTTTGGGTTGTTAGAGAGAGTAAGAGAAGTACAACACTATTACTAGTTTTAGTTTTAGTTTACAGCTGTATTATTAGTTAGATTTGGGTTATTATTTGGGCCTTTCTTTCTCTTGCCTATATATATAACCCCTCTTGGTTTAGTTTTGTACACATTTTTTTTTACATTTTGTTCTGATCTGTTTTACTCTCTAAAGAAAGCCCAAGTGGCATTTTTCTAAACACTTTCTTGGATCCAAGAGTGTTAAAGGTCGAGCTCTCTAGCCATGAATAAACCTCCTTTAA
The DNA here is from genome assembly GCF_963169125.1 of Humulus lupulus. Classification (NCBI taxonomy): domain Eukaryota; kingdom Viridiplantae; phylum Streptophyta; class Magnoliopsida; order Rosales; family Cannabaceae; genus Humulus; species Humulus lupulus. Next base: position 35,602,226 of record NC_084796.1, on the reverse strand, counting down.
TGGCCAGTAACTCAGCAGCCAAAACTTCAATGGGCCTAGACATGGTAATTAATGATTTTAATTTTTTTTAAATATTTTGTATATGTATATGAAATTAAAATATAATGTTCATTGGTATGATTTTTAACTTTTAATTAGCTATATATCATTTTACTTCTAATTTTAATATGGGTTTTGTTTGGGATTCTTCGCTCTAACAAGTTTATATTCCACCCCGTCTTCATCGAATATAGCTGATTTTTCATTTTGTTAATTAATTCTTAAATATATATGAAGGTGAAAAATCAGATGAACAATATAGTATAAAATAGTAGTATTTAATAGTTACATCAATATTTACTTATGTATGAATGGTTACAGTTATATATATTGTAATGATTTGTGATCAATTTAATAATAAACCAAAATTATATAGTAACTATGACAATTCAATATTCAAAATTAATGATAAATATTTTTTTTTCTTCTTTTTTTTATATAATTTTTTTTAATTTACTCCTATGGAGTGACTTTTCTTCTTTTTTTCTAATAATTTTGGAATAGAAACTCATCTACTACATAGTTTTTTCATTATATTTATTACAAATAGGAAGAGATGTGCCTTTTTAAAGAAAGACTGAAGCTCTAATCTGATACCTAAAGTTATTATATTTCTGGAACTATTTCCAATAGTACTCTTTTTCTTTTTAATCATTATGAAGGACTGATAATATCAAGACGAATCAGAATTTTCATTATACATTAACTTTTTTTACTTTAACTCTTTCCTTCAATCTGTGCTGGTTTTACTTTTGGGTTATAATGTAATTAATACCAAATAATAAAAAATAAATCGTTTATTTTGTCTTTGTAAAACAAAAATGTCATAGGGTTGTAGAGTACTATATACCCGTAAATAATTCTGGGATAGCTCTGTAAATTTTTAAGCAAATTAAAGGACTAATACATAAAATTTAATCCCTAGGCTCAATAACTCAACTATAATTGAGCTTTTATTTATTAGATCAATTATGTTCAATAATGGACACATCACACACATTAAATAAAGTGACGGTCGTCCTCACCAAAAGGATATAATATATATCTACATATATAAAAAAAACAGTGTGAGTTGTACCTAAACAGCAAAGACGTTATCTTCACAAAAAGTACTTTATATATATCGACTCATCAGTATCTCTTTACAAGCATCTAATTCTCTATATATCTAAGACCATGAAAACTTTGATCTGTTGGAGGAGGACTGGTAGAAAAAAAGTAGTTAGGGCAACTTCTTGGCTTCTTCTACAGTAAATATATATGCTAGCTTTGAGAGTTTCATGTCCTGCTTTTAGGTGCCTGCTAGTGATGATTTAGAAAGGGGCCTCCATAGACTATAAATAATGCATGTGAATATATATTGGAAAATATCACATATTATGCATAATAATACCTACTAATTATTATATATGCCTCATAACTATCTATCTCTAAAATATGTCATTTTGTAATTATTGGACCCAATTGCCCCTCCCATTAACATCTTCTATTAATTTCTCTCTCTAAATCATATGTTCTACATATAAATTTTAATATTTTACATGATCTAATATTGTAAATCTCGAAAAAAATATCAAAAAAATTAAAAAAAAATCATCTGAAATAGACATTTGAGTGAAAAAATATAAACCTCCAAAGTTTTCGTCAAATTTTAACGCAGAGCATCAATTTGGTATCAACTGGTCAAAAATCAAGTTTTCATGATTGCATTGCAAGAGCATCGAAACAAGATCGATTTTGCTTTGATTTGACATTGATTTTGCATCAAAAAAATCAAGTTTTCATGATTGGATCGCAAGAACATCGAAAGAGCATCGAAAAAACATCATTTTGGGAAAAAATCAAGTTTTCATGATTGCATCGCAAAAACATCGAAACAGCATCGATTTTGCATCGAAAAAGCATCGTTTTAGCCAAAAATCAAGTTTGCATGATTGCATAGCAAGAGTATCGAAACAACATCGATTTTGCATCGAAAAATCATCGTTTTGGCCAAAAAATCAAGATTTCATGATTGCAACGCAAGAGCATCGAAACATCATTGATTTTGCATCGTTTGATTTTTGGTCAAAACAATGTTTTTTCGATGCAAAATCGATGTTGTTTCGATGCTCTTGATATCCAATCATGAAAACTTGATTTTTTTTTTTCCCAAAATGATGCTTTTTCGATGCCAAATCGATGCAAAATCGATGTTGTTTCGATGCTCTTGCGATGCAATCATGAAAACTTGATTTTTGGTCAAAACGATAAAAAATTGATGCCAAATCGATGCTTTGCGCTGAAATTTGACGAAAATTTTGGATGTTCATATTTTTTTTTCACTCAAATGTCCGTTTGAGATGATTTTTTTTTAATTTTGGTATTTTTTCGAGATCTACAAGATTAGATCATGTAAAATCTTAAAATTTATATTTAGAATATACAATTTAGAGAGAGAAATGGATGATGCTAATGGAAGGGGCAATTGGATCCATTAATTACAAAATGACATATTTTGGGGATAGATAGTTATGGGGTCATATATAATAATTAGTAAGTATTATTATGCATAATATATGATATTTCCGGTATGTATGTATGTATATGATTAAGGTGGAAACTTGTATATGAGTTTGGTCTGCCATTTCATATTGGAATGAAAGAGATATAAAGTGGGGTTCTTTTTTTGTACATTGACAGCTATTTAATGAGGATAATGATACCCACTCTAGCTATAGCATATATACAAAAAATCTAATCATACACTAGACAAGTACCTAAACTCAAAACACATATCAAATATGGGGTTTGGAAGAGAAATTTCAATACATGCATTATACCTTGTTTTGAGCCATGATTTATGAAAAATAATGAGAAGGAACCAACCAAGAAGGAAAACCCTAATTGGGATATGTAGTACGTACGTAGTAGTACATACTTATATAATATCAATTGATATAAATTATTAAATATTTTTTAAGATTCTTTTTTTTTTTTTTTTTTGATAGAGATGATGAACACCAAAATTTTGTTAGTTGGGTATTGGAATATCGATTGAGATTGAGATGAAGCAAAAATTAAAAGGAGAGTAGTACTATATAGTAGTAGGTAGTTGAAGATCACTGTATAGAATATATTTGAATGCTTTTCATGATTGCTTGGCTTAATAATACCTCCATATATGTTCGGTTGCAGAGAAAGGTCATTGTTATGGGAATTAGGACACGTTTTGGGATATATCTTTTTCTATGATTAATTTTTGGAACAATAAATTAAATTAAGGATTCTTCCCACTCCTTGGTATATATGCCAATCATCATGATCTCTTGACCAAGTACATATTAAAAAGATAAATGGTGGTTATGTATTGGGAATCAACTTGCACTATCCTATATGCATATAAAATTTCATATTTTGAAAGATAAGATCAGCAACATCTATTAATTAAATCATAAACCAAACGGCCGGTTATATGATTTTAAATACATATCAACATTAATACAAGTATATCAATTACGGGGTTGGATGTAATCTTCTCTTGGACCGGTCCCGTTGCATATTACAAGCAATAATATGGAGCATGCAACGAAAGTAGTCCTGCTACATCAAGCATATCAATTATATAAACTTAAATATTAATTAATGATTAATTGTACTCATTTAAATCAAGTGATTATGTGCCTAAGTACTTATATAATATATATATATATACATATTTATATGATACGGATAAACCTCATAGAGATGATTTGATTTACATGCCTTTAATTGGCATGCATAGTATGATGGGTTTATATCTTTTTACACCTTATGTTTTGCTTCATCACCTGTTTGGATACTGTATTTTGATAAATTATTTTTTGGATCATGTATTTTGTAAAATAGTTCAAATAGGCTCTTAAATCTTATTTTGATGAACAAAAAATTGAGTATATCAACATAGTTCTTAGGCAGAATGATTGTATTTTTGTTATGAGTTGTTAGTTTGATGAATTATTTGTAATTTTAGTTCAAAAAATTTTGATCAAAATCGGGTTTAGGTGTCTATTTAAACTATTTTAGAAAACACAAGGTCCAAAAAGTAATTTATCAAAACACAGGATCCAAACAGGTAATGAGACAAAACACCGGGTCTAACAAGATATAAACCCTATTATGATATCTAAAAGAAGTAAAAAAAATAAAATAAATAAAGGGTTGAAAGTACCCCACAGCCAGAGGGTACCCTTATTAGCAGCTGCTATTCTCAACTTTGTTGCTTTTGATATTGTTTAGAACTATAGAACAAGAATAATATATATGCACTATAGTATATATATTATCGTGATATAATATGTTAATATATGTATAAGGCTATAAGAGTCACTTCAATCATGTCCCAATTATCCTTTTTCATTTCTCTTTGTTACTTTAGCACATTGATGATAAAGAGAGGAGAAAGAGATAAGTCAGGTTTTGGTTGATCATGCAAGATTCCAAAATCATAATATATATCAACTCATTATAAAATAACTTCTAATTGTTTATATATTTCCGATCACTCAAAATCAAATAAAATTATCACAATATATGATCCTTATTAATTAAGTAATACCAATCAAATATTGATCCGGTAAAGTTGCAAACTTTTATGGCTTATTACTATAATTAATATATAACATTCATTAATTTTGCATATCTTACTTTTAAACTGAAATGAAAATGTAGTCATATTTCTTATAAGGCATTGCTCGTGAACAAAAAAATAATCTATAGCTTACATTATATTTCAATTTATTTAGAGACTACGTACGTACCAAGCAAATAAACAAATATACTACGTACGTACCAAGCAATTCCCTATTAATTAATTTCAGAAGTTATATATATATATGACAATTTTTATATAGGGGTTTCACTTTAAGCCTTATTGGTGGGACTTTCAGTGTTCTCGACCTGTAAACAGTTTTTGGCACGATTTTTTTTATGACCGTGTATATTTTAGCTATTTAGAGTATCCTACAAATTTTTAGAAAATTCCGAATAGTTTACAATACCGAAAACTAAGTTCAAACATGTTGTTGCACACGTAACTATTTTTAATTTATGTGCATGGAAAACAACATGTTTGAACCTAGTTTTCGGTACTGTAAACTATTCAGAATTTCCTGAAAATTTGCAGGATGCTCTAAACAACTACAATATACAAGGTCATAAAAAAATTGAGCTGGAAATTGTTCACAGATAAAGAACACTGAAGAATATATATATATATATAAATGAAAATGATTGGATAGTGATTGTTTTTAATTACTACCTATAGTTAATTTTAGTATATATTTTGGTGCATGGATAAGTTATAAATCTATTTTATTTTACATGATGGTATATAATGAAGTTACAGGGGATTTCCCACAAATTTTTAAGGAAATCCGAATAATTTAGGATGATAGCTTATTGCACTCGCATATATATACTGGATACAAGCAATGTGCAATATGCACGTTTGTTTAGTTTTATTTATAGAATTTATTAATTATTTTTATTAAACTTATATTAATATCATATAAATGTAATGACCCAACTACTCTAGACTTTGGACCATTAATGAAAACTACACATAGACCATAATCCTTAACAGAACTTACAAGTGAAAAGATCATAACTTTATTTAAAACTTGTAAAAAAAACAAATGTTAATACTTACATAAACTCAAAGCAGGATATGGGATCCCATTGTTTTAAAAAAAACATAACTTAATTGTAATGAAAAGTGATTACATAAATAGGTGCGGAAAAATACACATAAACCATAAATAAAGACTTCATCCTCGAAACCGAAACTCTCGACTCCTTGAATCCATTCTGCCTCAATACACATTCCCCAAGCTTCCAAGAATCTTTCCCGCCACTAAAACTATTTTCCTGCACATATAAACAAAAAGGAGTGAGCCTAATGCCCAGCAAGGAAAATCTAACATATAACCATATACATAAAATTCATAAGGTAACATAAAACATACTATAACACTTATGTCACATACATACTATAATGGCCATTATTACTTGGGGTCCCATAAACTAAACAAGTCATATGCCCATTAGATTAGTGGGGTCTTGCTAGCTAAGCAAGTCATATGCCCATAATCTATTTGGGGCTTGTTAGTTGTATAGGTCATATGCCCAAGTCGTAACATAGCATTTTACATAACACATATTCATAAGATAACATATAAAATCATATAACACATAAGTCCTATCCTATTTTCCTTACCAAAACAACCGGGATATGAGAACTGATTTGAGACCTTGGAACACTCCTAAAAACCATTTATAGGATGATGAGTATATTGAAGAAAAGGGATGAAAGTGAAGAAGGAACTATACTATCAAAATATACTTACCAAAAACCTTGTGCTCAAGAACTTAGATTTCCTAACCAAGAATAAGAATAAGGTTAGAATACTGAGTAGAAGACTATGAGAACTTTAAAGAAAATAATACAGAAATGGACTAGAGTTTTGGGATACCTTGAGTACTTCTATGATCAATCTAAACCTTGAACCGAAATGTGTATAGAACCTTACTTCTCAAGTGTTTGGTAAGCTTATAGTGATCAAGCTTATAATTCCCAACCCAAGTGTTTACACTCTCACACTAACCTAGCAACTTGCAGCCTCTGAACTTAGAGAAATAGATGAATAAATGGCTGGTACTAGGTCCTATTTATAGAGTTTAGGAATGAAAAGATCTTCATTTAACTTGAATAAAAATAATGGCTTTTTAAGTGAAAATAATTTGAATTATCGTTCAGCAGAGGCTGAAGACTCGTTCAGAAAGATGCTGGACTTATCAAGAGGTTGAAGGTTTGAATCGAGAACGTTTTTGAAAACTTTCAAAATATGCTGAGAGAGGCGATATATCGCCTGGGCCAGTATGCCCGAGGCAATCGTGCAACGTTTCGTGTTTTTCGTATCTTCGTGCTGCGATATATCGCCCCCTATAGCTGCGATATATCGGCATACGCTGATTATTTAAACAAGAAATTACACATTTTTAGCTTAATTTGAATTGAGTAAACAGCCTTGACTAAGCCCTCTAACGTTTTCAAAGCTGCTGACTGACCTTAGGGTATTCAAATTTTAACCTTAATAAATTTAATCCTCAAAATACTTCATCATTAATAAACATATACATGACATGTGCTATTATCTTATTGGTTCTTATCTAAATCTTATAGTATATTAAATATTATCCTCAATATCAGTCATATTAATCAAACCTTAGGTTAAAATTAATATTTCTAAACTATAGGTTAAACTTAGAAAATCTACAAGTACTACTATGAGTGTCCAAATAAATCCCGGTCTGAACCAAAAATCCACAGTCATAAAGATAATACTATTATTACTATTATACTACTATCTAACTTAGCTAAGTAAAGTTATTGGACTCTACAAAAAATTTCAAATAAATATCTTATTTTAATTAAATAATTTATTTATTTTTGTTTAAGTTTATGTTTGTTCTAGTTTTTTAATTTGGAAGTAACAACAAGAGATTATATATTATATGTTTAATGTAATATTAAATATTATATTTTAAATTTAAGTTTCTTGCTAGTTTTTTAAAAAAAGCAATTTGTTGCTAATTCACAATAGATTATATTATATGTTTAATATGATATTATTCTAATAAGTGAGTTTAAGTTTAATTAAATTTTATTTAAGTTATAAAACATATGATTTTATTATTTTTAAATAATTATTATTGTAAAATATCTCAAAAATATCCTATTTTAATTTTTTTAATTATTTATTTTATTTTATTTAAGTTTAAGTGTTTACAAACTACCGTTAAATATAAGAATATTCTGTTAAATATAATAATATTCTGTTAAAGTTAACATAAAAAAAAAACTGTTAAAACCAATAATTTCCGTTATCTACACACTTATTATATAGAAGAGATATATATTGAAATTACAAGCATGCATGGACATGTTGTTTGAATATTAATTTTGGCATCCTAAATTATTCAGTATTTTCTAAAAATTTGTGGGAGGTCTCATATAATAAGTACATTATACATCATCATGTTATAAAAATAGAATTGCAACTTATCCATATAGCGAAAATACTAAAGTACCTATAGATAGTGATTAAAAACAATCACTATTATAGAGGTACCTATAAATATATATATATATATCTTCTATATAAAAAATGTGTAGATAACGGAAATTATTGGTTTTAACGGTTTTTTATTTTTTTTCCTGTCAACTTTAACATAATATTCTTAAATTTAACAGAATATTATTATATTTACCGTTAGATTGTAAATGTAACGCCCTAAACTCCAGGGACCGTTACGGTGTGCCTTGTAAACAGTGCTAATGTAACGCCCTGGTTACCCCAGAACAGTTACGGTGAACAGTGGACCAGAAATTTGACTCGCTACCCGAGTCCTTTGGTCAAAAACATGCTCTAAGTGTAATTAACAAGTTAAGGTATAAAACTAATAAAAAGGAAATGGATATTTTCATTACAAACTGCTCTGCAGAGCTAATTAAAACATTTACAAGTTGTTCTTAGTACAAAATGGTCATTACTGTTTTAAATTTACAATCCTGCCGACCTAAGCGGCAAAAATAGGGTAAACCCCTTAGTTCCTCTGAGAACTCCTTGGCCGTGGTGGTCAAGCGGCCGCATATGTACACATCACCACCTAAGCTCTCCATTCAAGGCTGGGTGAGCTTTTCTTTTCCTTTACCTGCACCACATAGCACCCATGAGCCAAAGCCCAGCAAGAAAACATAACATTATATGTAAACATCATCAAATGATTATCATTATAATCACACAGAGCTCATAGCTTTCAAACAGATGAGTGAATATCACTTGAGGTTCTGGTAAACCATACTGAGTGACTGACAAGCAAGTCACTAATTCAAATGGAAGAGTGGCTGCTAGGTAAGCCACTATCCTTCAACAGGTTCTGGTAAACCATACTGGGTGACTGACAAGCATGTCACTGTTTCAAGTGGGAGAGTGGCTGCTAGGTAAGCCACTTACCTCCAAGCGCTTATTTCTTTCATTGACGTTGAGGTCGGTCTGGCATTAATGCTCTTTGAGTCATTCAATGCAGATAGTCGATTAGATCTAATCTTTGTTGGCTTGCGTTAACACGCTAAGGCCGTTCTGACTAATGAGTCAGCGCAACGTGACCAGTGCCCAGTACCACTGCCGAACCTAACTAATAAGTCACAGCTTCACAGTTGATACTAGCACCTTTGCCAAATCTGACTAATGAGTCAGTACCATGCACAAGTGAGCAACATATGCTAAGCATTCTATATTCAATCCATGTCCATATTTACACAACCAACATGCCTCGTGAATATCCATGCATGTCACACTTGGGGTGCAGTTTTCTTACCTCTGGTTCGAGCTAGAATGAATAAGAGAACGACCCCTGAGAACGATCAACCTTTTGGTACTTTAGCGGTTACCTGGTCATAACCAATTATGGGATTCCATCAATAAAATGAATGACAAAGGGTTCCCAAACCAAAACCTAGCCTCCGAGACATCAAACACTACTCAACTTGGTAGTAGGTTCAACCCCGAGGCTTTAGGCTTGAATCCCCAAGCTAAAAACACTTTTCTGGCCAAAAAGCCACTAGGAGCCGCGGCGCGCCCCTCAGACAGAGGCAACTCTCTCTGCCAGACGCCATGAGCCGCGGCGCACCACAGCCATGCCGCAGCTCAATACCCAGATTTACCAAAAAGGCAGCACGCACCAGCAAACCTCCCCTGCGTTTTTCCCCTGAAACCAGCCCTTCAAACCAACCCAAAACACCCAATTTAACCCCTAAACTTTATCTACAACTCACCCTCATCAAAACCCAAGTAAAACATCAACCTAACTCCCTTTAATTCCAACTATCCACCAAATGATTACAAGCTGAAAACTCAAAACTAAAACAGGGTATAACCAGAAAGTTAATGGATAAAACTTACTTCAAACCTGGAATTAAACCCTCTCCAATGGCTGAACCAAGTCTACAACCTCAGCCCCTTGATTTCCTAGCTTAATTCCCCAATTCAAGCTCAAAAACTCCAAAGAGGAAATGGATGTACGGGAAGGAGAAATGAAACTCTGTTTCTGTTATGTTTCTACAGCCATCTATAGCTTCACATATATCCAAACCAAATGACCTAAATGCCCCTAGGTCATTTAAGGCTTCTAAAATCAGTTCAAGGGTAAAATTGGTACTTCCCACTTATCCCGTTAATCATAATTAACGCTTCCCAATTCCCGCTAATCTCAATATTCTCAAACACCAATAATTCACATCCCGTTACCCTTTAATGCCCGGTAACATTCTAATAATTAAAAACACCCCGAGACTCACCCCGAGCCTCTAGCTTAAGCCTGTTATGACCAAACCGATATTTAACATACTGCATGGCGCCTGCCGAGTTGAAGGAACTAAAGACTCAACTGGAGGAACTTTTGGAAAAGAAGTTTAAAAGACCCAGTCATTCACCATGGGGAGCTCCAGTACTATTCGTGAAGAAGAAGGATGGCACAATGAGAATGTGCATTGATTACAGGGAGCTCAACAAAGTGACGATTAAAAATAAGTACCCGCTACCCATGATTGATGATTTATTCGATCAACTACAAGGAGCGGCAGTATTTTCAAAGATAAACCTTCGTTCAGGATACCACCAGCTCAAGGTGAAGGATCAAGATATTCCTAAAACGGCGTTTCGAACTCGTTACGGACATTATGAATTTCTGGTGATGCCATTTGGACTAACCAATGCTCCTGCAGCTTTCATGGACCTCATGAATAGAGTATTTAAGGATTTCTTGGATAAATTTGTCGTTGTTTTTATCGATGATATCCTTATATACTCAAAGTCAGAAAAAGAACATGAGGAACATCTAAGATGTACGCTGGAAACTCTCAAAAAGGAACAATTATATGCCAAATTCAAGAAGTGTGAATTTTGGCTCGATAAAATTAACTTTTTGGGACATGTTGTGTCAAAAAGTGGGATTTTGGTAGATCCAGCTAAGGTAGAAGCAGTAAAAGGATGGTCCCAGCCAAGGAATGCAACTGAAGTCAGAAGTTTTCTGGGCTTAGCTGGATATTATCGACGATTCATAGAAGGGTTTTCCAAAATCGCAACCCCACTTACGGCACTCACTAGAATGAATAGTCGATTCATATGGACGGAAGCTTGTGAGAAGAGTTTTATGGAATTAAAGAATCGACTAACTAATGCCCCAATCCTCACCATCCCGAATAGTACAGACGAGTTTGAAATTTTCTGTGACGCTTCAAAGATGGGATTAGGAGCGGTGTTGATGCAAGAAGAGAGAGTAGTAGCTTACGCCTCCAGAAAATTAAAGGATTATGAGAAGAATTACCCCACACATGATCTAGAGTTAGCTGCGGTAGTTTTTGCCTTGAAAATTTGGAGACATTATCTCTATGGAGTAAGATGTAAAATTTTTACTGATCACAAGAGTTTGAAGCACTTCTTTACCCAGAAGGAACTTAATATGAGACAGAGAAGGTGGTTAGAATTAGTCAAAGACTATGACTGTGAAATTTTATACCACCCTGGGAAAGCTAACAAAGTAGCAGATGCATTAAGTAGAAAGACATCGACAAGCTTGATGTTCCTTCAAGCCTTGTCCAAACCACTACAAGAGGAAGTAGTAAGATCGGGCATAGAAGTAGTAATCGAAGGATTGTCCAATCTGACGTTGCAGTCGACTCTGCTGGAGGAAATAAAAGAAGGTCAAGAATCAGATCCTCACCTAACCGAGGTCAAAGCAGAAGTCAAAGAAGAAAAAATGAAGAATTTTAATGTTTCTGACTCAAGAATATTAAAATTTAACGGAAGAATTTGCGTTCCTGCAAGAGAGGACATTAAGAATAAGATTATGAAGGAAGCTCATAACACTCCATACACGGTACACCCAGGCTCAACAAAAATGTACAGAAGTTTGAAGGAACACTTTTGGTGGCCTGGCATGAAGAAAGATGTAGCCCAATATGTAGCTCGATGCCTTACTTGCCAAAGGATTAAGGCAGAACATCAACGACCTGGAGGAGAACTGCAACCCTTGGAAATACCAGAATGGAAATGGGAGCAGATTGCAATGGACTTCGTTATTGGACTTCCACGAACAAGCAAAGGATATGATTCAATATGGGTCATCATCGACCGATTAACAAAGTCTGCTCATTTCCTTCCGGTAAAGGTGACGTACACAGGGGACCAGTTAGCGGAAGCTTATGTGCAAGAGATAGTAACGATTGCATGGAATTCCAATTTCCATAGTGTCAGATAGAGACTCAAAATTTACTTCAAAGTTCTGGCAAAGCTTGCACAAGGCTATGGGGACAAGATTGAAATTTAGTACAGCTTTCCACCCACAAACAGATGGTCAAACAGAAAGAACTATACAGACTCTTGAAGATATGCTAAGAGCGTGTGTCCTGGACTTTGAAGGATCGTGGAGTAAATATTTACCGCTGATTGAATTTGCTTATAACAACAGTTATCAGGAAACCATAGGGATGGCACCCTATGAAGCGTTATATGGGCGGAAGTGTCGATCTCCTATCCATTGGCATGAAGTAGGTGAAAGAAAGTACATAGAGCAACAAACTGGACCAGATATGGTGACGTCGACAACGGAAGTCGTTCGAAAAATTCAACAGAAGATAGCAACAGCCCAAAGTCGACAAAAGTGCTATGCAGACAAACGAAGAAGACCATTAGAATTCCAAGTCGGAGAAAAAGTATTTCTGTGGATAACACCAATGAAAGGTGTTATGAGATTTGGACAAAAAGGGAAATTGAATCCAAGGTTCATTGGACCTTTTGAAATATTAGACCGAATTGGAAAAGTGACCTATAAATTGGCACTGCCACCAGAGTTGTCGGATGTACATGATGTTTTCCATGTGTCTATGTTGAAGAAATACATTCCTGATTCCAGTCACGTGTTGAAACATGAAGTTATCCAGGTGGACAAAGACCTTACTTATGAGGAAAAGCCTGTCCAAATTTTGGATCGAAAGAATAAGGTCTTAAGAAATAAAGAAATACCTTTGGTCAAAGTATTGTGGAGAAGCCAGACAATAGAAGAGGCTACGTGGGAGCGAGAGGATGAGATGAAAGCTAAATATCCCGAATTATTCTAGATTTTCGAGGACGAAAATTTATAAGGATGGTAGATTGTAACTCCCATTTCTTTTTACAAATACATTACAACAATTATGAAAAATAAGAGAAGATATTTTTATTCATACTTTTGAGTGCATTACAATGCTAACCGAATGCTAGAGCTATTAAGTAAAGTGGAAGAATAACTAATGAATATGCAACTATAACATTCATGGGCATTTCATTAGTATAATACCCATAGAATGATGCTAAATACAAGCAAACAATCACTAAAGTTATGAAAAATAAAGATAAATTCATGATTTGATGATGAATTTTATCTAGAAGGTTAAGAGATGAAGAAGTTGTGCAAGTAAATGGTTGAAGGAACAAGTATTTATAGGACAAAAACTAGCCGTTTATGACCGTTGGTGAATAGTGATCCTGACCGTTGGGGATATAGTTGTTTTCTATTATGGGATTTTAACAATTCTAAGTTGTTGAAGTAACCAACAGGTGGGAATAATTAATTTATGGGTGTTAAAGAAACATTTTCAGAAAAGTTTGTGAGTCAAAAATGTTAAACTAAGTAATATAAGAAGATTGGGAAATTTTCATTTTTTACTATTCACCAGGTACTATTCATAGTGGGTCCCACAGTGGGGTCCCACAGTAGGGTCCACATGGGTCCCACAGCGGGGTCCACCCCATGGTTCCCACATGATGATAATGATGACTTTAGCAAACCACCATGTTTATATTTTGAATATTTTATTATTCCACTATGCTTTATATTTTAAATATTTTATTAGCATAGTAACCCAAAATTTTCCTATAAATAGCCCTTCCAAAACTCATCTTGAATCACAAAATCCTCATTTTCTTTCTCTTACTCTACCCAAAAATCTTCTTAACACTCTTCTAAAGTTCTAAACCTTGAAGATCTAGGCGAAGTTCTGTCCGAAACGCTAGCCTACGAAAACCTTTTAGGTAAGCTCTTTCCCGAGCCTTTCTTTTAAGTTATTTAGTTATTATATATGTATAGATTATTTTACTATGCCGTTATAATGCCAAAAATTATATATAGATTATTTTACTATAATGCCAAAATTTATATATGGATTATGTTACCATGCCATTATAATGCCAAAATTTATATAGATTACTTTACTATGCCATTAAAATGCTAAAATTTATATATGGATTATTTTACCATGCCATCATATTTTACAATGCCAAAATTGAAATATAAACTATTTTTTTTATGTATCTTTATAATATTAAACTTATATAGACTATGGTCACATACTTTGGACTATATGGACTTTTATTATATGACTTTATTCCCTATTATTATGGACTGATACTATGACCTGGACATTTCCGTATGACCTTGACCACGACTTTTAGACCGAGATCTTGCCATGGACAATTATAGTATGACCATATGCTTGGACATAAAATAAACAATAAAATAAGAAAATAAGAAAAAATAGAATAACAACAACTATAAACTAAAAATTACATCATGTAGATTTTATGTAAGTTAATAGTTTGTGTTTTTATCAGGAAGCTAACAATTTCGGTTGCTTTATCAAGACGCAAGGTAAGTAGAATCTTCATCTACAATACAAGTCTTTTATGTGTCTTATGTGCATTTATATGCTTTATATGTTATTCTGGCATGTGTTTATGCATAAGTTATTTTTAAGAATGTTATATTTCTTATGCATAAGCACGCTTAATGTTCACAAACAAGTTATTGAAAGCGTTAAAGTAGAGGTGCTGCTTGGGAGACCTACGTCCCAAAAATGTAAGGAGGGAGATGTACGTCCCTATATAATGAATGTTTATGAGGGAGAAATTCTCTATTATCATGTTTATGTTCAGGTGGGAATGTGATTCCCTATGTAATGCTGGTAGCAGCATCCTCTAGGACCCAAAAGAAAGGAAAGTGAAAGAAAGAAAATACATAGCATGTTGCACGTTTATTTTAATGCATATGAGGTAGTTATTCTGCTTACTGAGCCTTAGCTCATCAGATAATGTTTTGTATTGTAGGTAAGAGGCCCCAAATATAAATTGTTGATGAGTATACGTGGAGCCAACATGACTGTACATATGAGGCTGACCTGAAGGGAGTGGAGTTCTGCTATGCTATTTTATAAATAAACGAGAAACTTGATTTTATAATTATATTTCATTAAAAGTATTTTGTGAACGTTGTAATTTACATAAAGCTTTTCAATTTATCGGTTGGATACATCTTCATTTCTACGTTAAGGTGTAGTAACGCCACGAAAATTATTTATAAAAGTATTAAGATTTGTATGTAAGATAAAGTTTTTATTTAGTTGTGAGTATTGTATGGTTTGAGGTTATGAACATTAGTTATGTATTGTTTAATAAAGTTTTTGAAAATTCAGAATTTCAGTATTGTTATATTCAGGTTAAACTTTGTTTTTACACTATATATATGTATGTTAAGAAAGGAGGTCGTTACAGAGTCATTCTTTGCTGATATCGATTAGATCTAATCTTCATTTGGCTCGGCGTTCATGACGCTATGCCATTTCTGACTCTTAGGTCAGTAAAACACGACCAGTGTTCAACCCATTGTGAACTTGACTAGTAAATCACAGCTTCACACATGGATCTAACACCATTGCCGATTCTGGCTAATAAGTCAGTGCCACACACAAGTAAGCCATGCCACCAAACACATATCACATATCCAATATCCATAAACAAGGTATTCAGCATGCTTACTTAACATGTACTAGTACAATTAGGACTATGCACGAACACAGAGGCTCAAGCTCTGAACAATATCATACTCAATATGTAAAGCATGTCCTAATCACATGTTTCTCGTGCATCATATGCATTATATTTAACAATCCAACATGCACCAATAATAGCCATGCATGTCACATATACACAGGGTGCAGTTTTCTTACCTCAGATTCGAGCTAGAACCAATATAAGAACGACCCTTAAGAACGATCAACCTTTAAACCCTTTGCGGTCACCTAATCATAACCAAATCTGGGATACCATCAATAAAAATGATCAACATAGGTTAACAAACCAAAATCTAGCCTCCGGGACAACAATCCAAACTAATCCAAGTAGTAGTAAGAACACTCCCGAGGCCTATAGCTAAATTCCTGGGGTCAAAACGAGCAAACGGGGTGAAAACAGGGCAAGGGCTATGGCCCTAGCACCTTGGGCCGCGGCCCCCAGAATTTCCTGAAGCAAGCGCCACGGTGCCCAACACCAAGGGTCGCGGCGCCCAGCCAAGTCAGAACCCTTCTCCTTCTTCCTCGAGCTAAGGCCGCGGCCCCCAACCCTAGGCCATGCCCAAACGTATTTTCAACTTCTAAAAGCTTCCAGAATCATACCCAAACATTCCCCAATCATCAAAACAAAGTTCCCAAGCTTCCCAAAACTCCATAACCCTCAATACCCAAGGCTCAAACCAACCAAAAACCCAACAATTTACAAAGTCCAATTCTAAGCTTAAAAACTTTAGATACTCAAAACTTCAAACTTAGATTACCTTTGATTAGGTTGTTTTTCGTCAAATCCTTCGGTTAAAAAGCTTCTAATCTTTCCTAGGATCGCTATGCCTCGACCCTCGCTTGATTCCGACTCCTAGAACTCGAAATTCCCTTAAGAAAGCTTCGAACGGTAAAATAGGCTATCGGGAAGAGAGAGAGATTTTCTAACGTACGTTCTTATCTGACAAGCTACTTCAAGCTTAAGTAACCTCAAATAAAACCTAGGGCTCAGGGTCCCGAAAACACCACCGGGGACATTATAGTCAAAACTTCCAGAATTACATCCTGACTCAAATACTCCCAATTTATCATCAAATAAACATTCTTATTACCCAATACTTGACCCCGTTATGACAAAACCGCTAACTCATAATCTATGATCGTCTCATGCCGAATAGCTCGAATATATCTCCATAATAATAAAATCTCATTCACAAATTACAATATGCACCCAATTTACAAATATGCCCTCAACATGCCAAATTACCAAAATGCCCTTATGATTATAAATACACCCATATGCATGTATTTATCATCATATAACAATATAATTCACATTAACATGCATATGATCATTTAATACCATGATAAATCAATTATGGCCCTCCCGGCCTCCTAATCAAGGTCATAAACCCTATTAGGAAATTCGGGGCATTATAGTAAACATATCTTAAACTTAAATAAATAAATAATTAAACAAATTAAAATATGATTTTAGAGATATTTTACAATGATAATTATTTAAAAATAATAAAACTATACATTTTATAACTAAAATAAAACTTAATTAAACTTAAACTTAATATTATATTAAACATATAATATATAATTTTTTTTGTTGGCACAGTCAAATTGAAAAACTAGAACAAACATAAACTTAAACAAAAACAAATTAATTAATTGAGTAAAATAGATATTTTATGATAATTTAAATAATTAAATCATATTTATTTAAAAATAATAAAGACATACATATCATTTTTTATCTTATAAATTTGTGTGATAGTTTGTTTTTTATCAAGTGATTGGAGCTTTTTTTCTTCATCAAATTCACCAAATGACATTACGAGATATATTAGAAACTAAAAATAGTTGATGCATGTGTATACTATTGTCTACACTATGACTTTTTCTATTCTTATTTTATTTCTATTATTAATTTTTTTTTAAATATTATTGTATTATATATATATATATCATATAGCTATGTAAATATATATTTATAACAACGTTATGTTTAGATGTTATATACGTAGAGATTATTGATATAAATATTTATATATACTATAAGACTATAATTCATTATATTATATATATATATATATTTTAAAAAAAACAATAAACTAATTTTTATTAAAATTATAGACAATGTTTGAAACTTTAATACTAAGAAAATGTGCATTATATGTTTCTTCTACCTAATATATATATATATACTAGGTACAAGCAACGTGCAATATGCATGTTTGCTTAGTTTTATTTATAGAATTTATTAATTATTTTTATTAAATTTATATTAATGTTATATAAATTTTGAAATAAATATCCTATTTTAATTAAATTATTTATTTATTTTGTTTAAGTTTATGTTTGTTCTAGTTTTTAAATTTGGGAGTGACAACAAGAGATTATATATTATATGTTTAATGTAATATTAAATATTATACGTAGATTTTAAATATAATTTTCTTGCTAATTTAAAAAAAAACAATTTGTTGCTAATTTACAGTAGATTATATTATATGTTTAATATGATATTATTTTAATAAGTAAGTTTATAAGTTTAGTTAAATTTTATTTAAGTTATAAAACGTATGATTTTATTATTTTTAAATAATTATCATTGTAAAATATCTCAAAAATATCATATTTTAATTTGTTTAATTATTTATTATTTTAAAATAATTATCATTGTAAAATATCTGAAAAATATCATATTTTAATTTGTTTAATTATTTATTATTTTTAAATAATTGTCATTGTAAAATATCTAAAAAATATCTTATTTTAATTTTTTTAATTGTTTATTTTATTTTATTTAAGTTTAAGTGTTTACAAACTATCATTAAATATAATAATATTCTGTTAAATATAAGAATATTTCGTTAAAGTTAACATTAAAATAATAAAAAATTGTTAAAACAACAAATTTATGTTATCTACCCTCTTATTATATAGAAGAGATATATATGCATGTTAAGTAGTTGAGAATTAGATTAATTGGTGGAGATAGAAAATACCAAAAAAAGATAGTACGTAATAATTATTATTAATTTTACTGTTAGCTAGACAAGAACATTTTCAATTTAAATGTAAAATTAAGACTAATTAAAGTAGTTATATGTATATTTGGCCTAATATTTAGGATTACATTTCTATGCAATGTAAAAAAATATAGAGTTAGTAATATTTTATTAAACACAATTGTGTTTTAGATAAATAAATAAATATAAAAAAGTAATTATTTTGATTATTAATTTTAATAAATATTTATTAAAAGTATAATTTTAATAAATATTTATTAAAAGTATAATTTTAATTTATTATTATGCTAAATTTAACATAGGTTGTATGTAGTGTCAAATTTGTCACAGTTATAGTACGTATGTTTTAAATTATCCTCTTTTATAACATTATATTATAATTTAATATAGTATTATCACATAAATTTAGCACAGCATTATAACAAAGATCGATATAGTATATATATTTGTGTTTCTATATGTGGGAGCAGTTTGCCTTCACTTGACCAAAATTTCCCATTTTCACTTTTTGAGTCAATTGAAGACAGCAAATCAAGTGGAAAATCAAAATAAATAAATAAATAATCTTGGTTTTCCACAGTTTATTCCCTGATGATCAGTTTCCAGTTTCTTTCTCAGACAGTAAAGAACAAAGATAGTGAGAATCTTCCTGATTTTCACATTTTTCTAAGCTATTTTCTGGAAGCTTTTTTGCAACCACTGGGGATTGTAATAGAAATAATAAATAATATTAATTACAAAAGTGAGAAGAAACTCCATTCAGTAAGTTTTCATTATTAAATTATCTCATAATATTATACTACAATATTTAATTTGGTAATTACCAGTACTCACTTGAGTTCAACTTTATTTATTTATGTATATATTAAAAATAAATTAAGAGCCTTTATATGATGTTTTATTGCAAACCAAGGGGGACCCAATTGAAGCAAAGGAGTTGGAACTTGGAAGAGTACTAGGGCAAGTGACATTGGTTTTTTCCTAATAATGGAGCCAAATAAAGAACATTCAACCACTCCTAAGAAAAGTTGATATTTTGCTTTTTCTAGATCGTTACAATAATTATATATAATTATAACATAAAATCTAGACGAAAGCTGTAGAAGAATATTGATTATTATTCATTTTATGCTATTCTTGTCCCTTTTTTCTTCTTCTTTTTCAATGTCTAATTTTATATATATCAAATAATTAATATGTCTAGAAAATTAATTTGCTCTGTCGTTTTATAAATCAGCATGTCCCTCTTCCGAAAATGATAGATTTTGGTCCCTATATAGGAAAAGCCAGATATATATCTGTCTTTATAATGTAGAAAAAAAATTGATAATAATTTACATTTGTCACTAATTAAGAACATTATTCTGACAATTTTAAAAAAAAAAAAATTTGTTCACCCTTGCTTTCTTGCCTGTGTTAAAAGGCAGAGTTAGGTCACCATTAAAAATTAAAAAACTCAGTTTCATATCTATGGAAAATGTATTTACAAAAAAACAAGGTAATTAATATCGAGTAGTACATACTTTTTGTTTGACAAGTTAGTTATATTGTATGTCATGTGTATTATATATATATATATATATTATATGTATAAACGTACAAGCTAAACTAATCTAACTCGCTGGCTATTGATCATTTTATTTTTATTTAAAATGTCATTTGACTGTGTAGCTTAATTATATTGAATTAAGGATAATTACAAGAATCTGAGCCATTTAGTTTTGAATTATTCTAAAGTTTGGTTTTCAATTTCCCACTTAAGTACACTTGTATTATCAGTAATATTGATTAGGTAAGTAATTACGTATTGAGCAACTTTATTTGAATTAATTTTAAATATAATACTACCTTAACATAACATTTATGTATATAAATATATATATATATATATTAGTTGAATTCAAGCCATCCATTTCTAAGTCCCCAAAAAAAAGTAAATATATAGTTTTTCAAATTGAATTGGTACTAGCTATTTGCAAATTAGATGTATTATATATTTATTGTCCGGTCCTGGGCATAGGCGGGCTAGGCCTCTGCCTAGGGCCCACCCCTACCCAGGGTTCAAAAATTAGAATGTATTTATATTACTAAATATTAGTTTAATTTTATTTAAAATTATTTAAAAAAATTACATATACAAAAAGGCTAATTTTTTTCAAATTTATTAAAACCGTCTTAGGCCCACTTTTTTTCAGTGTCAGCCCTGCTATATGTAATATACATATATACAATGACGGAGCTAGGGGCCTCTTAACTTTTTTTTTATATTTTTGTATAATGTTATTTTTTTAAAAATTATTATAAATATATATAAAAAAATGTTGGCCCCATAAAATTAAAGAAAAAATTATGCATTAATTATTCTGTATATATATATATATTAATAGAGTCTTTATTAAAAAATAATTTTGATCCTCTCACTACTACAAAAACAAGCTTTTATGACACTTTTTAGGGCACTCACTTAGATGCGAGCCCTAAAAATAGCTCCTTGACTTTTTAGAACACTCATTGAGAGTCCATAAAGAATTTTTTTAGGACACGCGATGCGAGCCTTAAAAACTAATGTGGTTCCTAAAATTTGAATTTTGTTTTTTAACAAAAGTTCATGGACTTTTTAGGACACTCATTGAGAGTCCTTAAATAATTTCTTTTAGGACACATAGTGCGAGCCCTAAAAACTTATGTGTGTCCTAAAAGTTTAAATAATATTTTTTAACAAAATTTTTATTATATATTAAATCAGAAAAGAAAAAAAACACTCAGCCCATTCTCTCTCTCTCTCTCTCTCTCTCTCTCTCTCTTCGCAACTTGCTGCCAGCCACGAACGGCAGCTCTCCGGCCACCCCCACCTGCACGCATTGCCCAGGCATCTTCCCCGGCCCCCGAAACCCCTAGCACCACGAGCCCCTAGCCGCACACGCCCCCTAGCCTTCTCGACAGAGCCTCCAAAGTTCGGCGACTATGTGGGTTTCTGAAAAAATTTGGGCATTTTCCGACCACCTCAAGCAACCCCTAACTAAATGACCACCACCACTGCATTCCTTATGCTTTGGGCTTCAAAACCCACTAAAATATCGGACTCAATAATCGTCGAAATTGGAATCGACGTTCGCCGAAATCCATAGAGATTCGAGAATTCATGGCTCTAATGTTGGGAAAACTGATAAATGATCTTTATTTATTTTATGTAGATCTAATATTAAACAAATTAATATGAGATAACCTAGAACATGTTTCTAAAATTGAATTCAAAGATAAACAAAAATAAGAATACTTACAGTATACGCAGCGGAATGAAATAGTCATTCCTTCAGTTTCTCTAACTCTTGTATTCTTTCTGTTGCATAGTATTATCAAGAAACTGAATTGTTCTTCTAATTTCTTCACAGTCTTCCAATGTATCATTAGAATCACCTAGACTAGAGTGGGCAATTTTCAACACATGAGATAGATACAAAGAGAAGAAGATAAAATAACAAAGAGGCTTAGAAAATGACTTGTGTTTAGAGAGAATCTAAAACTATCAGAAAACTAGCTATTAAACTTATGTTTTGACTTCTCTCTAAGCACTCCTTTTATAGACTCAATTAAGTCATTTAATTTAAGTAAAATAATCAATAAAACAATAGCCAATTTGAAGCCCTAGGTCGAAATTATTATGGGTTTTAGGTCCGTGAAATTTCTCATTTGATTATAAGCCCATTGGACTTAAAATCAAGGCATGTATTATTTTCTATTGATTTATTTAATTAAATAATTATTTAAATCATTTATCAAATTAATTATTTATAATTTGAACATTGATTTAAACTTATTTATTAATTTAGATACAAATTTATCTCAATTAATAAATATGCCTTAATTTCTCTTTTCTTCTCAAAATTACATAACTCTGTGAAACTATCCAAAATTGACTTAGTCAACTTTGATAATTATAATTGATAATTAAATCAATTAATTGAGACTATCTAGATGATTTTATCCAAGGTACAATGGGGATCATGGGCCTATGAAATCAAGCTCCAATAAGTTATCATAAATCTAACAAATAAATTTACTAACTTAATAATTTCTCGTGACTCCACTATAGACTCCGAATTGCACTCTTGAATTCATAGAACGTTCTATAACAAATATAGATACGCTATTAATTATCCATTGTTACAACCACAATTGTCACTCAATCCTCTATAGATAGTCTACAATGAGATAGGACTAAAATACCGTTTTACCCCTCATTGTATTTTATCCTTAAAACACTTAATTCCTTGTAAATGATATTTCAGTAAACTAATTTAATTACTGAAATGAGATCTCTATCATTTAACACCTTGAACCAAACTAAAAGGAAATCATCGTTTCACTTCTTCATCAGAAGCTATAGATGTTCATATCTATGATTAACACTCCCACTCAATTATACTACCGAGTTCCCAAGATGTAAGTATGGGCTAATCCGTAGGGTAAGCTGGTAACGAACAAGTCAAAGAACTCAAATAATACAATCAGTTAGAATACTAACCACTCATAATTGAGATTGAATTGACCTATGGTCAACTATATGGTATGACTAGAATAGATAATAACATTATGTTTACTTATCTTATCAACTGTCAATATCGGTCCAGCCTGATGTAACAAAAACATCCGATCTTATCTACTTTGCTAATGTTCTGGAAAGAACATAACACTGTAATGTATAAGTAGATTATATCGTAGATTGACAAGTCAGTGTAAATCATGTGCACTGGCTAATCTTAGGACTAACTTATTTTGAACATATAATCATATTTATATTCCACTGTGATTATGTCACTATAAATAAGATTACCTAAGTTTATATTAAACAATTAATCATGAAAATAAAACGTGTGAGGAAAGTGATTGACCAAGTCAAATAATGATTTCTATTCGTTTATTGATAATAAAATGAGATTACAAAGAAATTGAGTTTTAATTAGGGCATAAAAACCCAACTCTAATACATCCATTCTAGGCCTTTCCAAGAGAAACCATCACCACCATGACGTTCCTCGAGCTTTGGGCTTCGAAGCCCAATCATCGTTTTCCTGAACCACCACCGTGGAGTGGTGGCTCCGCCGTCATCATCGGAGCTCCGGCGGGAGCTTTGGCAACCAATTAAATTTTTAAAAATTAAAAATAAAAATTTTCAGGACTCGCAATGTGAGCTCTAAAAAAAAATTTTTAGGCTCTCAATTAAAAGGCTCGCGCCCCGCAAATCCTAAAAAGCATTTCTTGTAGTAGTTGCCTCCATGTTATAATCTAGGCTGTATAAATAACTTATAAATATATATATACTATATACAAGCAACGTACAATGCACGTTTGCTTAGTTTTATTTATATAATTCATTAATTATATTTATTAAATTTGTATCATCGTCATATAAATATTTCAAATAAATAAACAATATTATAAATAAAAAATAGTATAACATATTAAATGAAAAATTATACCAAAACACTGTTTACGATTTCTTTTAAATATATATGTATAGATAGATATATAATATGATACATTTTTAAACATAAATGATAATTTTTTTAATAAAAATTAAGATTATGTATTATATATTATTATTATAATATTTAAATTTATATTATATTAGTATTAAATATCCAGTATTATATATATGTATTTTTTCTCTCATTAATTTTTAAATATATATACGTATTTTTTAATTATATGTTTAATATGATATTATTCTAATAAGTGAGTTTAAGTTTAATTAAATTTTATTTAAGTTATAAAACGTATGATTTTATTATTTTTAAATAATTATTATTGTAAAATATCTCAAAAATATCATATTTTAATTTGTTTAATTATTTATTATTAAAAATAATTATCATTGTAAAATATCTGAAAATAACGTATTTTAATTTGTTTAGTTATTTATTATTTTTAAATAATTATCATTGTAAAATATCTCAAAAATATAATATTTTAATTTTTTTAATTATTTATTTTATTTGATTTAAGTTTAAGTGTTTACAAACTACTATCAAATATAATAATATTATGTTAAATATAGAATATTTCGTTAAACTTAGCATTAAAAAAAATAAGAAACCATTAAAATCAAGAATTTTTGTTATCTACACACTTATTATATAGAAGATATATATATTTAACACTCTGTTATCTACGTTTTTATTTTTTTAATGTTAACTTTAACAGAATATTCTTATATTTAACAGAATATTATCATATTTAATGGTAGTTTGTAAACACTTAAACTTAATTAAAATAAAATAAATAATTAAAAAAATTAAAATATGATATTTTTGAGACATTTTACAATGATAATTATTTAAAAATAATAAATAATTAAATAAATTAAAATATGATATTTTTTAGATATTTTACAATAATAATTATTTTAAAATAATAAATAATCAAATAAGTTAAAATATAATATTTTTTAGATATTTTACAATGATAATTATTTTTAAATAATAAAATCATACGTTTTATAACTTAAATAAAATATAATTAAACTTAAACTCACTTATTAGAATAATATCATATTAAACATATAATATAATCTACTGTGAATTGACAACAAATTATTTTAAAAAAAAAACTAGCAAGAAACTTAAATTTAAAATCAAGTATAATATTTAATATTACATTAAACATATAATATATAACCTCTTGTTGTGAGTCTCAAATTCAAAAACTAAAACAAACATAAACTTAAACAAAAATAAATAAATTAGTTAATTAAAATTTATATAACATTAATATAAATTTAATAAATTCTATAAATAAAACTAAACAAACATGCATGTTGCATGTTGCACGTTGTTTGTATCTAGTATATAAATGATGTAAGTTTCACATAATATATCCTAGTACTATTGATCATGGTGTTAATATTCTACTTAATCATATCATCATCATGTCATTCATAAATAATTCTATCTTTAATCACATTATCCAAACTAATATAGATGCTGATAGGTGTGAAAGATGTCATTTCTGCAATTTTATTAATTAATCTATATCCGCCAATCATATATAAAAAAGAGAAAATATTCATATTCTTCTTCTTATTCTAATTTTCATGAAGTATATTATATATATAAATATATATATATATATATATTTGAGACATATATTAACACGCTACACAATTATAAATAAGAGCTCTTCCAAAAATATTAATAAAGAAGTTGAAATTCTATTATATATAAACGATATATAATATAGTTTAACATGTTTATAAATATAGTGTATTTATTTATGACATAAAATTATTCATATTTAACATTTTATATATATGCACATGTAAAAAAAAAAACATATTTAACACCAATTAAAATACTTCAAAAATATTAATATATAATATTTCATATTTATGTGATGATCATCAAAAAAATTATTTTGTTTTGAGTTGTATAAATTTGTCGGCTTTACTATTTGATTTTCGTAATATATACTATTCAAGGCAGGCTTACTTTTCATTTTAGTATAATCAATTAGGATAAAATTTTGGAAAAGTTTTGCCTAGAAAATAATGGATTTCTTTTGGCAAGACCTATTGCATTAGTCTATTAACGTGTGAGACCCACGCAAAAGCAAAAGCACATGTCATGCTATCGAGTAAGGGTTACGCATTCACATATCTCCAATAATAATATTCCTCTTTTTCCAAAATTAAGAATTAAAACACTTGTTATCTTAAATTTCAACAAAAATACAAACCCAAAAAAGAAAAATGAACCCAAATATGAAAATTCAATCTCCAGAAGAAATATACACATTTTTTTTTACATAAAACTTCAACTGATGATCTCATACTAATTCCCTCCAAAATATGTCTCTCTTCTTTTTTTTAATATCTCAATTAGTAATTAAGTACTCACATAATCACATATACAAACTATGTTTTTGTTTTCTTCATAATTAATTAAAATTGTACAAAGCTTTGAGATTAAGATTATCACATTGAACCCCAAAACAAAATTCAAAATGGATGCAAATTTCTACTGAGACCATTGACATTAGCCAAAAACCCCACAAAATCCTGTTTGTACGTAGTTCTCTTCCTGTCCTCATCCTTATTCTTAATCTTCCCTCCTTCGCCGTTTTCTTTCGGAACGACGCCGTTTTTCAACTTTTCATTCTCCGCCGCCCCCGGCACCGCCGTCTCTTCTTTCCCGGTGCGTTTCGAACTTCCTACCTTCTTGATCGAAGGCGCGAACAAAAGTCCTTCCTTTCCGACACTCCTGCTCCGACTCAAAATGTCTCGTAGCTTCCACCGCCTCGACGACCCGGTTGACCCGCACTTGTTCCGCCGTTCGGACTCGCTGCCGGTAACGTCGCCGTTTTTCGGCTTCCAAACGCAGTACGTACCTTGTTTTAAGCCGTCGAGTTCGTCGGCCTCGGAGGAAGAACAAGACGACGTCGTCGCTTCCCTCTCTTCTTCCACCATCAACTTCCTCAGCGGCGGCCGACGAGTGCGACGTACCGTTTCCTCATTCTTCTTCACAACGACGTCGTTCAAGGAAACTTTGTCTTCGAGAAGCAAGGACTGGTCGAAGAGAGGGTAAACCGGCTTGATCTGACCATTATAGAAGATTTCGTCCGCGGATATCGGCGACGAGTCCGGTTCAGTTGCAACAAACGCGAATTCAAACTCACTCTCCTCCTCCTCCCCCTCCTCCTCACGATGAACATCAGGTATGGTGATTAATGAACGGCCCTGATTAACTTCCCCAAACTCCCACGGCTCATAATCATCCTCGAGACCAAAAATGCTGCCGTTCGAACCATTCTCTTGGCGAAACTCGTTAACGACTCTGGCAGCAATATCGGCTAAATTTCCGGTTCCAGAAGAAGAGTAGCCATTAAAGCTCGGATTAACAGAGCGTAACGAATCCGTCTGCATTTTTTTCAGTCGCAAACCCCACAAATCTATAGATATACAGCGCTATATGGCTAAACTATATGTGTTAAAGAAAGTAATATAATATCAGATTGATAAAGAAGAAGAAGAAGAAAGGAAGAGTTAGGTGAAAATGACCAAAAGTGTGGGGGGTTTTGGACAAAATATAGGGACTCTTCTCTCTCTCGAGGGAGGTATATAATAGGATTATAGAGATGAGTGGTTGGTTGTGACAGGTGGTGGTGGTCCTGATTGAAAAAAAGCTTCAGTTTTAAATTAAATTAATTTGTTGGACAAAAGAATATAACACTTGCTTAAATATTTGAAAAGGAGAAAGGTAAAAACAGAAATTGCGAACGCGGCTTCGGTAAATAGGGTTAGGATTCGCCTAATTTTACAGTATTTTTTATTTTTAGTGAAAAAAGAAATAGTCTGCGCGGGACCGTCTAGAGACTAGTCATTTTAGTTTTAATTAGTTAAAAGGGCAGTGGACAAATTATGATTATTATAGTATGAGAAATAGGTAGTTGGGGGATTACGAGTTTATGTTTTTTTTTTTGAAGCAGATTATGAGTTTATGTTAATTTCTTTTGTAATACGCAATATTGATTTATACGTATTTGTACACGTGTCCACATTTCGTAGAGTGAATGAGACAGAGGGATAATAGACATCACTCGATTCAGGTTATGTTCACATGTGTTCTTTTTGTTTAAGGTGGTTTAATAATGGTTGGTTTTTTTTTTTTTTGAGGCTAGGGAAATACATAAATTATAAACCAATTATACAAATTGATGTGTGTAATTGATTTTAGAGAAATTAGTAAAAATAATATTTTTTTAAGTAACTTCACACTTTGGTTTACTTGTGATATTTTTTGCAAAATGACATATGTCTAAAATTCGATTAGTTGTCTAAATTTTTCGAACAACTGTCTAAAATTTTCGACCAATTTTTAAAAATTTTGGACCGGTTGTCTTAATTATAAAATATCATTTTGTAAATAATTATTAAAACTAGACTAGAATACAAAATAACTTTTAAAAATAGAATATTTTATCAAATCACCCTCGATTTTATTATATAATTCAAAACAATGTGATTTCACTCGAGAGTATTAATGATTAAAATAATAATAACGAATTGATGTTTGTAACACAGCTAGACAATATAATGTGCATTTAATGGTTGCGAGTTTATTAGTTTTTTTTTCATATTTGTTTAGATTTCACATATAAAATAAATTAAAGGACTTGAACACATGATAGCCACGTAGACCAGCTCAATGGTGATTATGAATCATTGCGATGATATAAGTTTCGGTTAAGATAATTTTATTTAAGAAAAGAATAAAAATGTTTTTTTGTTTTAAGATGGGAATTTACTCATTTGGTACTTTTTATTTTTGCAAAGTATCATTTTAGTACCCTTTATTTTTAATAATATTTATATGGTACCCTGTATTTTGAAAACATAAATATTTAGTATCCAAATTGATAAATTTTTGTCAATTTGACCAAACTGTCAGCAGTTATATATAATTTGTAGCTCGTATGATTGAGAGTAATTTGATTAAACTGGTAAAATTTTATTAATTAAATTTGAGTTTAGGGTACCAAATATGTACAATTTGAAAATACAGGGTACCAAATATGTACAATTTGAAAATCCAGGGTACCAAATATGTACGATTTCAAAATGCAGAGTACAAAATAAGCATTATTTGTAAACACGGGGTACTAAGATGATACTTTGCAAAAACACAAGGTACCAAATGGTTACCTACCCTTTTAAGATTGGTAAAAGGAAAAAAAAAATGAAACGAAATGTCTTAATTATTTTCACTTTTATTTGAAAGATGATAAAGGGAATAAGATAATTTTTGTTGTTGCTTCTAGACATTCAAACCAAAACTGAAACCCGCCTATAAATAATATTTGTTTATGTTTCTAGATGCATGTTTGATTGTAAAAGAGAAACAAAATTATCATGTAATTTTAGATGCATGTTTATATGTGTTGGTTTTTACTATATAGTTGTTTTATCGGCTTTTAAGACAGAAGTACTAGCTCTATTAATGGGACTAAGATGAGTTTGAGAAATTGGTCTACTTGTAAAAGTCTTCTTGACTCGTTGTCTTTGGTTCAAGCTTTGTATAGTATTATTGTGTATCACAATGGGTTGGAAATTATTTTTTCTGATATAAAAATTTTATTGTCTAACTTTTTGGGGCATCTCTTTCTTATGTTAGTAGTAATTTTAACATTGAGGACATAAATTGGCTAAGCTAGAGCTGTAAATGTGGGCCGCCCGGCCCGGCCCGGCCCACATTTTTCGTGCCTCCGGTAAATTCGGGCTGGGTGCCGGCCCATTTTTGAAAGAGTAGGCCCAGCACGGCCCATGGGCCCGGCCCATGTCGTGCCGTGCTCGTGCCGTGTCGGGCCCAAGTCGGGCCGGCCCACTTTCCTTATTCGGGCTGGCCCACTTTCTATATTCGGGCTCAAATTTGGGCCCACTTTTTTTTTGCCAAAAAATATGAGGATGGAGAATTGAACCCTCCACCTCATCTTTCACCATCAATGGACTTACTACCAAACCAAATACATTTCTTTGTTTAAATTATAATTTTAGATATTTTTATATATTTTTTAACAATATTTTACACAAAATTATATCAAAGATAATTATTAGAATTTTAATACCTACTAATAAATGCTAAAAATTTATCTAACAAATCTTAAAATAAATTAATATAATTATAAAAATATAAACATTGAAAAAAATAAGACATATATTATCATTTTAATTTATTAATTATTGACAAATAAAAATTTATTATGATTATTAATGTCAAAATATCGGGTTTTTTATCGTGTCGTGCTTTCGGGCTAGTTTGTTCGTGCTTTCGTGTCGTGCCTTCGGGCTTGTTGTGCCGTGCCGTGCTAAGCCCGTGTCGTGCCGTGCCTGGCCCGAGCCCATATTTTTTCGTGCCGTGCCTGGCCCAAGCCCATATTTTTTCGTGCCGTGTCGTGCTCGTGCCTCCCGGGCTCGTGCCGGTTTCGTGCCGTGCTCAAAAGCCCGGCCCGTATTTACAGCTCTAGGCTAAGCATGCTCTTAAGCTAGATAATAAACTTTATTGGATAGAAGAAATCTCTCCTCTTATGTGTACTTATAAACATGTGCAATCTTAATCTAATACAATATTTTTGGCCAAACATGTCTTACCTAATTAAATTTTCATGCTATGATAAAATAAAATGAATATTGTTTATATTTCAAGATGTGGTAGTTGAGAGGTGAGAATTTTTAAAAATAAATTTGATTAAAATTATATTAAAATGATATTTGTGTAGTAGTTTGTTAAAAATACAACCAATATTTTAGTATTTATCAAACTACTAGTACGTGCTGAAATAAATATGAGAAATAAGAGAGAAGTAATAAAGTAGTATAATTTTTTTAATTATCATAATCTAATCGTTTTGTCAAACATAAGTGAAGGATGAATATCCAAATTAAACCATATAATAATAATTCTTATTTTCATTTAAATCCTTAAAAAAAAGGTTTATATTTTTTTGGTTACCGTGTTTTTCTTCATTACCTGTTTGGATCCTGTATTTTGACAAATTATTTTTTGGACCCTATGTTTTGTAAAATGGTTAAAATAGAACCCTAAACACGATTTTGATTAATGTTTTCTCAACTAAAATCACAAATAATTTACCAAATTAACAATTCAGAACAAAAATAAAATTATTCTGCTTAAAAATTGTTTTGTTATATTCAATTTTTTCTTTATCAAAATTGAGTTTATAGTTCTATTTTAACAATTTTACAAAACATAAGATTCAAAAAATAATTTATCAAAATACAGAGTCCAAACAAATAATGAAAAAAAACATAGAAAACAAAAAAAGCATATAAAAAAAAAAATGGTCCAGTGCTTTTTATTTTATTCCTCCTGTTTTGTTTTTTCAAACTTCACCTAAAGATATCCTCCCGCTCCGTACGTACGTAGATAATAATAATTTTTTTTATTTTTTATAAAAAAAGTCAGCAAATTAAACTCAGTACCGCCGCTTTATAGGGTACAATTATGAAGTCAGGTATAAATGTAATTAATTGGACAGATTTTTTTTTACAAAACTTGATGGAATTTAATACAAAATAGAAACATGTATATTTATATATACTAAGGTAATGTGGACAAATTTAATGCGGTCTTGACACGTGTGGACTCGAACTATTGACAAATGTTACCATTTTATTTGAAAAAAAAATTTACACAAATATTCTAAAAATGTAAACTAATTCCAAAAATATCTTAAAACAACTTATTTACACATTAGCATGTTATTCTGGAATTTTTAAAAAAAATTAGGAAATCTCGCTTCCTGAATTTTTTATTTTTTTGGGTTGTTGCTTATAATACCGATAAAATGCCGATTGGTTACTTTTTTATCAAAAAAATTTATTTTTACATCATATTATTTCAGATACATTTTTGTTACCTTTAAAACTTATTTGTAAACATCTTACTATACAAATTAGTTATTTATATTACGGTATCTTATTATTTAAGATACATTTTGGTAACCTTCAAACTTATTTTTCAAAATTAATAAGTTGGCATATAGTATAACAAATTATCATATAGCTTATTGTTGACGCCGTTTTTTGTCAACTTAAAAATGAGAGCAATTAAACAAGAATATATAAGAGGAAATGAAAGAAGATGAAAATATGATCTTTTTTACGTGGTTTAGCAGTTAAATCTGCCTCGTCCACGAGTTTATGTTATTAACGTTTGAGAATCTTCTGGAAACTTTTCAGAGAATAGTTGCCCAAAGTTTTTCCTCAAGATCTCAAGATTTCGGTCCCTTACAAATGAAGTTTCCTTATCTATTTATAGAGAAGGATTTAGAATTCGTTCCCACATATTTCAGGAAGATATTCTGCAAATTAAATGATATAATGCCACTTAATGCATTATTTGCTACGTACACGGAAATATCCCATAAAATATGGGATTGGTTAACAAATTATATAATATCCCTTAAACATAGGGATTTACAACAATAAATACATTCATATGTAACCGATTAGCTCAAATACGGAATCCATTACATCTCCGAGACTATTCTCTTATCACGAGCTCGTCATTTTACTTCGCCTGATCTTATAGCAAGTAACCATTGACGAAGTCATCGCATTCGAGCTTACACTTCTTGAGCTCGAACCATGTTGTCTGAAGGCAAAAGAAGCATCAGGAAATATATACAAGTGTCGAACCATGGCTATTGTAAGCTCAGAGCATATTCCAGGCTACACACTCCTCGAGCTTTCGAGGTTGTCATTTACAGAAAAATGGTCTGACTGAAGGATCATATGACGACCATACTTATTTCGAGCTTACACCCACTACTACAAAAAAAGGCAATTGTGTCAGTCAAACGTGTCAGTCAACGCAGTTGACTGACGCTGTTGACCAAGAATTAACATTTGTGGTAGTTGGGCACTGCCACAAATGAGGGTCCAATTGCGTCATAACATACACTGACGCTGTTTAATGGGACCATTTGCGTCAGTGCCCCACTGACGCAAATGCCCATTACCGTCAGTGGGCCACTGACGCAATCGGGCCACCTTTTCAATAAACCCTCATCGTCCCAACCGAGACCCCATTTCACTCAAAAAATTTCAGAATCGATTCCTTCACAAACCAGCGGCGCCCCAACGAACTTCTACTCATTTAGGTACGTTTTTATCCTTATTTTTTTTTCAATTTTAATGTCAAAATAATGATTTATATATGTTTATGAAACTTATATATATAGTTTTTTTTTAATTTTTTTTGTATAGATTTTGTTTTTTGAAGATTATAGTTTGAAAATTCATAATCTTTATTTGTTTTTTGGGGTTTTCTACTTCAAGAACCCACATTGCTCAATTACCACAAGTGTAATTTTATTAATTTTTATGATTTAAATTTAATTTTTGTGATTTTTTTTTTATAAATTGACTATATTTCGGATTTTTAATTTTTAAATAGATTTATATTAATGATTATGAAATTATTTTAGGTTTAAACTTTGCAATTTATTATTTTATTTTTTTAGAATTTTTTTATTATAATTTATTTATTTATTAATAACTTTTTTTTAATTTAATTTAATTTCGAATTTACTTATGTAAATGAGTATATATATATTAATGTATATATTTTGTATAAGTTTCGTTTTATTAATTGTTTAGTTTGATTATTATTAGTAAATTTTTGTTTATATTTTTTTAACTTTTTAAATTTAGGGTTTAATTGGTTAAATATGTATATATTAAAATTGTTTGTTTTTTTAAGTTATATTTTATTATTGATTTAGTTAGGATATTTGTACGCCCTAAATATCCGCACACACTTTGGCGAGCTAGAGAAGGGCCTAACTCGATCTGACACGTGTCAGATCGTCCATCCGGAGCTGTTTGTCACCGTCCCCTAAGTAACCAGCCCGAGCTGGTTATTCATTTAGTTGCTCCTTGGAGTCATTGTGTCGGCATGATAAGAGCCATGAGCTAGCGCCAGATTAGGCTTGTAGTGCATCTGAGGCCTGACACCCCCGAATCCTTGTAAAGTCAACCACGCAATATAAACGTGCGTATATCAGACATCACATGTCTGTTCTATTCCTGAATTCTCGGATACGCAGTATAAACGTGCGTGTTCAGACATCCCACGCCTGATTTGGCCCATGCGGCCCATTACCCATCTTTACCTATTGATTAGACCACACTTCACTGTAAGATTTAAGAATTAATCATCGATATCACATAAATGCCATGATGGATGAAAAGGTCACAGGATGACCCCAATACCTACTCAGAGATCAATCTCCTATAAATACTGAAACCCTGGATAGTTCAAGGGGTTGGCTTCTTCAGGTAAAACAAAACACTTTATAAGAAATAGTAATGAGATATCAATAATATCGACTGGTGGACTAGGGGGATTTTAACCTCCGAACCACCTAAAAAAGGAGTGATTATTAGTTCCTTGCAATTAATTTCCACATCCTAGATTACTATCATTTTCATATTACGATTTATCAATCAGCACTAATCCATCCTACTTATTCGTATAATTATCTGTTGGTGAAAAACCGCGTCGACAGTTTGGTGCTTTCATTGAGAGTGTTTAGATTAGTGCTATCACAAAAAATTGATCATGGTGGATACTCGATCGAGGCATGGTAACGAGGCGGTTCAACATGATGGACAGGAGGCCCACCATGCCGCCGTATCCAACAAACCAAACCCAGAGGTCCAACAGCGATCGGGAAAGCAGGCGATGGGCCATGACGACACTGGAAGTTCGGCGCCTCGACCGCCAAATCCGAACCCTGGTTACCTGACGGCGATAGAAATGGAGAACGTACAGTTGAGGAGTCAGCTATCCAGAGCAAGTAAGCAAATCGAGGAGGTCTTGGCCCGACTACCCCCTCTTGTAATCGACGTTAACGTCGAAAAGAGGCAAAGCGAGACTCACAAGTCCCACAGGGACAGTCGACCCAGACCTAGTCGGTCGGTTGGAACCTCAACCCCGAGTTTTGCGCCCATGTCGTACCATAACGAGGAAGCTATGTTTGAGGTATTTTCCAGGGCCAATCAGCAAGTCGGCCGATCAGTCAGAACCTTAACTCCTAGTTCAGCTCCACCATCGAACGCACCCAGAAGGGCTCGTGGAGGAGGTCCGGGGAAAGCTCGCGCAGACAGCCTGCTCCGGCCAGCCCTCCCGTGCCGCAGTCAGACCGCCAGGCGCAGGAGGTTGGAGGCAGTAGGGTGGAACGACTGCGAGCTAGTTTGATCCGGCTGGACGGGACCAGGATCGCTTCACCAGTTAGGCATCCCCCTTCGCTGATAAGATACCCATCTTCTCCTCGTCCTGCCCGAGATATTCCGGCGCACGGGAGCAACAGAAGGAATCCTCCTTTCGCTGTTCCTACCAATCGCCCGCGAGCATGCGAGAATGTCCCGGATCCTCACCCCCGGCAGTAGGATCCAAGCTTTTCCAATGGGAGCTATTGGACCGAGAGCCACCGAAGTGGCAGATCCGGTGGAGACCTGTACAATCGTCTAAGTTTGGCGCAAAGCACTCGGGCCGCCTCGAGAACCGACCTTCGAGATCGCCTCAACTCACAGAGGGGGGACTCGACCAGAAATGAAAGTCATGTTCGTCAAGAGGATGGTCCTTCCGAATTACGTGACAGTGGGAATGTCCCGCCAAACCAAGCTCAAGCTTGGAGGGGCAATAACCCGCCTAACGCGTACAATGGAGCGGGAGCTGTTGAACAGCCCTAGAACAACCAAGGGATCAAGGACCAGACCATCGAAAGGTTAGCTCAGATGGAACAGCTAATGAAGAAACTCTTGTCAGAAAAAGGCAAGGACGAATATGACTCGGGAGACGAGCTAGAGCTTTTTGGCCCCAACATAGCAGCCATGACGTACCCGTCGGGTTTCCGGATGCCCCATCTATCGAAATTCGATGGGGACGGGGACCCGTCGGACCACTTGGGTATGTTTAATACCCTGATGATGGCCCATAATATCGGTCCCGAGCTGAGATGCTTGATGTTCCCTTCGACCTTGATCGGGCTAGCTAGACAGTGGTTCAAGCAGTGTAAAAAGCAGTCGATTAGCTCGTGGAAGAATTTCTCTACCGATTTCAAGAGGGAAATTCTGAGCCTCTAAAGCGGCTCACGTCAAAGCGGACACCCTAACGAATGTGAAGCAACAGCCCAGGGAACCCTTAAAAGCTTACCTGAGCAGGTTCGCAAACGTTGCGGCTCGAGCTAGGGACGCAGACGATAGCTCCAAGCTCATGGCTATGAGGACTGGAATCCTTGTTGGGGGCGGGCTGTGGAAAGAAATCCAAAGGAGAGGTGTCAGCACCGTGGATGAATTCTTGAACAAGGCCCAAGAATGGATAAACTTGGAAGAGGCGCGAGGCTCGGTTGCGGGAACCAGCCAACCCCTTGATCAGCCCGTTGGAGCGGAAACGGATGTCGTGAAAATGATTCAAACTGTTTCCCAGAATAACCATAGGGGTGAAGGCAAGAGAAAGGGGAGCGGCGAGGGAGGTCAACACGGTCCCAAGAAGAACAAGCCCGCAGAAACGTTCAAGCCAGTCTACGCGGTTTATACCAAGCTCACAGACACTAGGAAGCGCATTTTCCTATCAAATTTTGCTCGCCTTCCCTAGAAAAAGCCAAAGCCTTTGAAAAATCAGAAGG
Organism: Humulus lupulus; assembly: GCF_963169125.1. Taxonomy (NCBI): domain Eukaryota; kingdom Viridiplantae; phylum Streptophyta; class Magnoliopsida; order Rosales; family Cannabaceae; genus Humulus; species Humulus lupulus. The sequence continues at coordinate 35,564,993 of NC_084796.1, read as the reverse complement.
CCAAGAGAGACCCCTCCAAATTCTGTCGATTCCACAACGACATCGGCCACAACACTGACGATTGTAGGCATTTGAAGGACGAGATCGAGACACTCATCAAAGCCGGACCTTTGACTTAGTATGTGCGGAATCGAGTCCCTACTAATCAGCAAGCCCCGAAAGCTCCGATAAATCAGCCCGGAGCCCGGGTAAATCAGGATACCCCTCCCCCTATAATAGGAGGAAAGATAACCACCATCTCTGGAGGCCCTCATCTGGGAGGCACAAGCAGAGGTGCCCAGAAAAGGTACGTCAATGAGATGAAGTCTCATAACGGAGTTGAATTTATCCCGGAGCAGCATCTACCCAAACAACGGCGATTGGAAAGACAACCAATCAGTTTTACCGAAGAGGATGCTAGTCATGTCCAATTTCCACATAACAATCCTCTGGTGATAATTGCCCAGCTCGCCAATCAGAGAGTTAGGAGGATGCTGGTTGATAATGGGAGTTCGGTAAACCTGCTGTTCCGGTCCACGCTAGAAAAAATGGGGTTGTCTGTAGCCGAGCTGAAGACCACCTCCATGATGTTGTATGGGTTTTTCGGGGAAGGGTCGGCAGCGATAGGAACGATCGAGTTAGTAATAACTTTGGGAGAGGGACCCCGAACTGTCTCCAAACTTCTTGAGTTCGTGGTTATTGACTGTCCCATCGCATACAACGAAATTCTGGGCCGGCCTACATTGATGGCATTTGAAGCCATAACTTCTATCCGCCACCTCGCAGTCAAATTCCCCTCCTCTACGGGGGTATGTACGGTCCGAGGTGATCAACTCGCCGCTAGGGAATGTTATAGCATTTCCATGAAGGGAAAATCATAACCCGGGCATCAGACGATGACCATTCAGGGCGGAAGCGAGGAATCTCAGGAAGTAAGATCTATTCCTGGGATAGAAAAACCTCAAGAAGTCGATGGCGTAGGTATCACCTTGAGTAATGATATCGACCCAAGGATAGGCGAAGATATATTTGAGCTCCAGGCCATAGAAGAGCTCGAAGAGGTGAACATCGATCCTAGAGACCCTTCGAGGGTGGTTAGGCTCGGGAAAAACCTTTGTAATGAGAGAAAGGCGGAGCTGCTGAAATTTCTATGAGGAAATTTAGACGTGTTCGCCTGGTCTCATGAAGACATGATAGGAATCAGCCGAAGCATCATCATGCATACCCTTAACTTGGACAAAAACATGCCTGCGAAGTCCCAAAAACAGAGGCGCCTAGGCACAATCCGAGCTGAGGCCCTAGAAGAGGAAGTAGCTCGACTTTTAAAATGCGGCTTTATTCGCGAAGCAATATACTCGATCTAGGTCGCCAATCCCGTTTTGGTCCCAAAGCCCTACGGGAAGAGGCGGACCTGCATCGACTTTTCGGATCTGAATAAAGCATGCCCCAAAGATTGCTTCCCCTTGCCGAGAATTGACCAGTTGGTGGATACCACTGCGGGGCACGAGCTCATGTCTTTCATGGATGCATACTTGGGTTATAACCAGATCGCCATGAACCCTGCGGACCAGGAACACACTAGCTTCATGACCCCAACCAACGTTTATTGTTACAAGGTCATGCCCTTCGGGCTGAAGAATGCGGGAGCTACATATCAGAGATTGGTCAGCAGAATGTTCGCTAATAAAATCGGGAAAAACATGGAAGTGTATGTTGACGACATGTTGGTCAAGTAAAAAACAGTCGATAACCATGTTCCCGACCTGAAGGAATGTTTTGAGATCTTAAGGAAATATGGTATGAGGCTGAATCCCCAAAAATGTACCTTCGGGATTGCATCAGGAAAATTTCTGGGTTTCATAGTCAACACCCGAGGAATAGAGGCGAATCCCGATAAAATCAGATCGCTACTCGAAATGCCATCTCCCCGGTCACGAAAAGACGTCCAAAGTCTGACAGGAAGGGTGGCAGCCCTTAATCAGTTCATTTCCAAATCAACCGACAAGTGTTTGCCATTCTATAACCTGCTCCGAGGAAATAAAAAGTTTGAATGGACCGATGAGTGCGAGCGTGCCTTCCTCAACCTAAAAGCACATTTAGCTGAGCCACCCGTGTTGTCTAAACCGACAGCAGGAGAGCCTCTTTTTCTTCACCTAGCTGTCACGGAAGATGCGGCTAGCGCCGTGCTGGTCCAGGAAGAGGACCGGTCTCAAAAGCCGGTCTATTACATTAGCAAGAGGCTCCTCGGAGCTGAATCTCGATATCCGTTGATGGAAAAAATGGCGTTCTGCCTTATCATGACCTCCAGGAAGCTCAGGCCGTATTTCCAGTCCCATTCAATCCATGTCATAACTGATCATCCTTTAAGGCGGGTATTGCAGAAACCTGAGGCATTGGGACGTCTTTTGAAGTGGGCTATCGAGCTCAGCCAATTCAAGATACTATACGTACCGCGAACTGTGATCAAAAGCCAAGCTCTGGCTGATTTCGTTGTAGAGTGCACTGGATTCCAAGAGGAACCGATGGAAGAACCGGTGCAGGCCTTGTGGAAAGTCTTTGTGGACGGTTTGTCCAATGAGAACGGGTCCGGAGCTGGAGTCATTTTGATATCCCCAGAGGGACATCATTTCCACTCCACGTTAGGGTTCGGATTCGAAGCATCCAACAATGAGTCCGAGTACGAAGCTTTATTGGCTGGACTAAGGGTGGCCCGAGAGCTGAAGGCCAGCTCCGTCCAGTGCTATAGCGATTCCCAGCTCGTGGTTAACTAGGTATCAGGAGAATACCAAGCACGGGGAACCAAGATGGTGGCCTACCTGGCCAAGGTAAAGAAGGAGCTGTCCGCATTTGAGTATAGCCTAGTCGAACAGATCCCTCGGGAGCAGAACGCCAATGCTGATGCCTTAGCAAAGCTCGCCACCTCTAGGGAGGTCGAAGCCTTGGGCCTGATACTGGTGGAATTCTTAGAAAGGCCAAGCGTAGAGAAAATTGTGAGAGAGGTCGAGATGATCGACGCCAGGCTAACCTGGATGACTCCCATAATCGAATACCTCACAACAGGAAAATTGCCTGAAGAGCGAAGCGGTGCAAGGAGAATACTTTATCAGGCCCCGAGGTATGCGATTGTAGACGGGACGTTGTACCAACGTGGCCTTTCTTTGCCTCTTCTGCGATGTGTTATGCCAGAAGAGGCCAAGGCTATTCTGTAAGAGGTACATGAAGGCTTTTGTGGGGATCACGCTGGGGGGCAAAGCCTGGCCTTGAAGATATTGAGGCAAGGATATTATTGGCTCACTCTATCAAAGGACTCGATTTCTTACGCCCAAAAGTGTGACAAGTGCTAGCGGTTTGCCATGATCGCTTGAGCTCCGCCAGTCGAGTTGAAGATGATCTCGTCCCCGTTGCTGTTTGCAGTCTAGGGAATTGACTTAGTTGCTGCCCTACCCACGGGAAAAGGAGGAGTTCTCTAAGTGGTGGTAGCTATTGACTACTTCACGAAATGGACAGAAGCGGAACCCCTGGCGACAATAACATCAAAGAGGGTCCTCGACTTTGTGGTTAAGAATATTGTCTGCCAATTCAGGTTGCCAAAGAATATCGTGTCGGATAACAGAACCCAGTTCGATAGCGACATCTTCACTGAATTCTGTGAAAGACACAACATAATTAAAAGTTTTTCCTCCGTGGCCTACCCCCAGGCTAATGGGCAGGTCGAGGCTGTGAACAAGACGCTCAAAGCGAGCCTTAAGAAGAGGCTAGATGAAGCTAAAGGAGTTTGGCCTGAATAGCTCCCATAGGTGCTGTGGGCATACCGGACCTCACACTGAACTTCGATGGGGCATACTCCTTTCTCCCTGACCTTCGGAAGTGAAGCCGTCCTTCCTGTCAAAACAAAGATAGCCTCGCACAGAGTTCGGGTGTTTAGCCAAGACCAGAACAATAAATTGCTTAGCGCGTCCCTCGACCTAATTGACGAAAAATGAGAAGATTCACAGCTGCAGCTCGCGCATTATCAACAAAAAATCACTCGTTATTTCAACTCAAGGGTCAAGAAACGCGTCTTTAACTTAGGCGACCTGGTGCTCCGAAGGCTCTTTTTAGCCGGTAAGGATCCCAAGGACGGAGTTTTGGGACCAAACTGGGAAGGGCCCTATTGTAACGCCTTGGATAGCCAAGACCATTACACTGTATGTTTATAAGGTGCCAGACTTGCTAATCAAGTCATTTAATTAAAATCGTGTTACTGAAGCTATAAAGGAACTAGGGTTAAAAGTGGTTTGGTCTCAAAAGCCACATTTTCATTAAGAAGCATCATCTGTTTACACGGGATCCCAAAAATATCAAGTTTAAAACTGTTTACAAAAGACACAAGGTTTATATACAATATCAAGCCATACTAAGGCAAAACAGATAGTTAGGCAATCCCTGTCTTGATCCACTCCTCGACCATGGCGATCGAACAGCTGGCTATGTACATTCCACCCCATGGCCCTCTATCTCAGGGTTGGTCCAGCTTGCCTTTGCCTTTACCTGGACCACGTAGCACTCGTGAGCCAAGGCCCAGCAAGAAAACACAACAACAGAGCATAAGCAATCAACAGACAAGTAAATATCTCACATTGCATCACATAATACCAACCATATAGTCAATCAGTGTAATCAAGTATCCAACAAGCTAAACATATCAATTCATATCATATATCACTGCACAAATGATAACTAGGGCTAGCGCTCTCAGGCTGCTCCCTCCATTATCCCACTGACTCCGGCCCGCTTAAGCCAAGCTCAGTGAATATTCTCAGCTACCAGTGGCCAAGCCGCACCCTGTGCGCAAATACTATGTACGACACTCTCAGGCCGCTTTTACATGTCCCATGGCGTAATACCATCATTGACACGATACAATTCTCGAGAGCACTTAGTCCCATCACAAACATATAATCGGGTGCAGTTTTCTTACCTTTCAATTCACTAGCTTTGATCCCTCGACTCCTTGAGCACGATCCCTAGCGCTCACCTAAACACAACCATGGCCAAAGTCATCATCAATCCTCAAGTCCAAAACCTAGCCTCGGGGCCAATCCCGAGCCCCCGGGAAGACCTAGTTCCACCAAACAAGGTGGTGGAAACAAACCCCAAACCTTAGGTCAAAAACCCTTGCAAACAACCCTAAAATCCCCTTCAGAAAGCAGGGTAGCGCTACAGCGCTCATGGGAGGGCACTACAGCTCTACAAAAAAAAGCCAAAATCCCCTCAGCATCATGGCCTAGTGCTACAGCGCCCAAAGGCTAGCGCTGTAGCGCTAGTCACAGATAGACACCACCCTCAGTTCTCCTTCTTGCGATTTCCTCGAACCAACCTCAATCAAAACTCTTCCAACTCTTTCCCAAACTCAAAAACAACCTTATGACCATACTCTACTCATCCCAAGCACCCCAAATACCTAGAACTCAAGCACATGCATCCACAAACTCAGAATTCACCATAGCCACTCCTAAACACTAAAACTCAGCAGAAACCAATTGAACAGCAAAGTTAGAGTTTAAACTTTATACCTTTGATAGGATTTCGACCGCAAGCTGTCACTAGACCTCCTTGGCTTGATTTTCCTTAACCTTTGCCCTGAATTTCCCCAAAGTTCCCCATCAAACTCAGCTTATACACCATAATTCAGAAACCAAACCAGCAACTGAAGAGATTACAGAACCTTACCTCAAGTGATGGCCTAACCTTGCTAAACCCTTGTCAAGTCCTCAATCTTAGCTCAGTAACCTTGTGGCTTAATTGAACTAGCTCTCCTCTGAATTTTGCTCCAAAAATCCTCAAGTAACAGGTGAAAGAAGTATAAACCGACTTAGAGAACTCTCTCTGCTTTTCTCTCTTTCTTTTCCCTTCCTTTTCCTTCTTTTTCAGACTTCTACATTTATCTACACTTCCCACTAACATAAAGCCTCAGCATATCTATTCTTTACATGCCAAATGACCCTAATGCCCTCCCCTTTATTTCCAATCCCTTAGTCTACTTAAGGGCATTTTAGTCATTTTACCCAATTCCCGCTAACTCCTCGAGTGTCTCTAATATTTCCCGCTTAATTCCCGATACCTAATTAATCACCAATAACATTCCTCAATGTCAAGATAAACTCCAGTATATTCACTAAATTCCCATTTATACCCCTAAGCTTACTCAGAGCCGGGTATAGATCCCCGCCATGACTTTTTCGCTACTTGGCCCACTAGGATCGTCTCGAGTCACAGATTACAGATATATCCACATAATAATGTGGTCTCGATAATTATCACATATATCAAAGCAGTTATGCCCATAATGGCCAAAATTACGATTATGCCCCTCTAACCTAATCAGGGCCTACATGCATACTAATACACATAGTCATGCATCTCAAATATTCAAATAGTCATATAACATGCTTTAAATCATAATCATGCATCTTAATCATTAAAGTCACACATAATTCCCATTATGCCCTCCAGGCACACTAATCAAGGCCCTTAAGCCTTATTAGTGAATTTGGGTCGTTACACCTATCAAATAATAGAGGTTGTGAAGGAAGGGACCTTTAAGCTAGCTCGGCTTAATGGAGAAACAGTCCCACGAACATGGAACGCTGTGAACCTAAAGAAATATTATCAATAGTCGTGCTTTTGTAAGGCTTAATTATAAAAGCCACCCTGTTTTATTAAAAAATGAGAAGTATATTTCTTGTATTGTATGTTTCCGTGTGTATGTAGGCTTAAAAGAGCGTGTTCAAAGTAACTGAGAAATATCTCTTTCTGCTTACTTGGGGGGCGTATATCCTGGACACAACCAGGTCCTAAAACTTAGAAGTTAGTTAAATTGATTAACCAGTGTTTTCCTAAAAAGCACGAGGTGTCGATAAAACTAACGTGAACTAAGTTTTTTAAATTGATATCCTGGACACAACCAGGTCCTAAAACTTAGAAGTTAGTTAAATTGATTAACTAGTGTTTTTCCTAAAAAGCACGAGGTGTCGATAAAACTAACGCGAACTAAGTTTTTTAAATTGATATCCTAGACACAACCAGGTCCTAAAACTTAGAAGTTAGTTAAATTGATTAACCAGTGTTTTTCCTAAAATGCAAGATGTGTCGATAAAACTAACCCGAACTAAGTTTTTAAATTGATATCCTGGACACAACCAGGTCCTAAAACTTAGAAGTTAGTTAAATTGGTTAACCAGTGTTTTTCTTAAAAAGCACGAGGTGTCGATAAAACCAACGCAAACTGAGTTTTTAAATTAATAGCCTGGACACATCCAGGTCCTAAAACTTAGAAGTTGGTTAAAAATTGACTAGCAATACTTTGCAATCTCAAAGAAAAACAATCAATAAACTTACACGAACTAAGTTTTTCCCAAACACATAAAAGAAAAAAAAATATAACAATAATAATAAATAAAGTAGATTGAAATAAAATTCAGGGTAACTGAAATTAATTGTCTCGAGGAGGAAAAACCTCGTGGTAGATAATTACAGGTAAATAAAATGAAAAATCCAAAAAAATTCTAGGCCTCCCCAGGTCGCTTCGATGAGGTCACCCCCTCGGTTTCTTGCTCGCTGGCAGGGGAAGTCTCCCCAGTCTCAGAAGGCGGCTCCTGTTGAAGACGGGCCTTGAACTTCTCAAGGAATGGCTCCCACACCTCGGGCGCCAGAAAAGAGAAGTCGCCATCTTGGTTGAAGGCCCAGCAATGGTAGAGCATGACCTCCATGGAGGAGCTGGAGGAGGCCCTCTCTGCCATGGTGACGGCCTCTGTAACGCCCTGGCTACCCCAGAACAGTTACGGTGAACAGTGAACCGGAAATTTGACCCGCTACCCGAGTCCTTTGGTTAAAAAACGTGATCTAAGTGTTATTAATAGGTTAAGGTGAAAACCAGTAAAAGGAAAGGATACATTTCATTAAGTAAATAAACTGCTCATGAGCCTTTAAAAACATTTACAAGCTGTTCATGATACAAAATGGTCGCTATTGTTTCAAATTTACAATCCCCGCCGACCTAAGTGGCAAAAATAGGGTAAACCCCTAGTCCCTCTGAGAACTCCCTAACCGTGGTGGCCAAGCGGCCCAATATGTACACAACATCGCCCAAGCTCTCCACTCAGGGTTGGGTGAGCTTCTCTTTCCCTTTACCTACGCCACATAGCACCCATGAGCCAAGGCCCAACAAGAAAACACAATAAAGCATGACATAATATCAACAACGATCATAATAATCATTTAAGACTATCAGTCCATAACAGGTAGGTGACAGTAGCAAAAGTCACAAAAGTGGGTACAGCTCCCTTTAGCCATGTGACGATAGGGTCACCAGGGCTTAACTGATAAATGGTTCTTTCATAAGTTTGATTTGGATAGGTGTATGGTGATTGGTCACCAACATAACCTTCCTCCAGACTCTAGAGTCGTAACTATGGACAACGTCCCCTGGCCACGTGACAAACAGTCACCGGGGCCATATGCCCTGGCTATAAACATCTGGTCTTAGACCAGGCAAGTGCTTATAAGTTCTTCGACCTTAGGGTCGGTCCAGCATTGATGCCATAGAGCCATTAAATGCATGTTCATCGACTTTAGGGTCGGTCCCTGACTAGTCAGTGCCATAAACAAGTAATCAACATTTGCTAGCATTTAATATGCAATCCATGTCCACATATATCAACCAACATGCTTCAATAACAAACCACGCATGTCATATACATATACAGGGTGCAACTGTATCCATACATTGTTTTCTTACCTTTGGTTCGAGTGAAAGTTATTATAAGAACGACCCCTGAGAACGATCAACCTTTAAATTCCTTGACGGTCACCTGGTCATAACCAAAATATAGGATCCATCAATAAAAAATGATAACAGAGGATTCCCAAACCAAAACCTAGCCTCCGAGACATCAAACACCACTCAACCGGGTACTAGGCTCAACCCCGAGGCCTAAGGCTTGAATCCCTAAGCTAAAAACTCCGTTTTGACCAAAAAGCCACTAAGGGCCGCGACCCGCCCTAGCCGCGCCGCGCCGCGCCCCTAAAATAGAGGGGGCCTTCCCTGACAGACGCCATGAGCCGCGGCGCACCACAGCCATGCCGCGGCTCAATACCCAATTTTGCCAAAATGTCAGCACGCACCAGTGAACTCTCCCCTGCGTTTTCCCTTGGAATCAAGCCTTCAAACCAGTTCCAAACCTCCTCCAAACACTCCATTTAACCTCTATACATCACCCATAACTCACCCTCATCAAACCCCAAGCTAAACTTTAATCAAAACCTCCTCAAATCCAAACTATCAACAAGAATTCATAAGTTGAAAAACTAAAGGAAAAACATAGTGTAAACCAGAAACTCAAGGCTAAACTCACCTCAAATTCGGATTTGAACCTCCTTCAATGGTTGAACCAAGTCCACCAACCCAGCCCTTGGATTTCCTAGCTTGAAACCCCACTTTGAACTCAAAAACACCAAAGGTAGAATGAAGGGAAATGATGTACGGGAAAGAGGAAGAGAAACCTTGTTTTAGCTCTGTTTATTCTATACTCTTCTACAGCCAACTAAAGGGTAATATAAATCCATCCAAATGAATAAAATACCCTTAAGTCATTTAAGGCCTCCAAAACCATTTCAAGGGTAAAATTGGTACTTTCCACTTACACCGTTAATCATAATTAACACCTCCCAATTCCCGCTAATCTCAATATTCTCAAACACCAATAATTCATATCTCGTTACCCTAAAATCCCCGGTAACGCTCTAATCATTAAAATCACCCCGAGACTCACCCCGAGCCCCGAACTTAAACCTGTTATGACCAAACCGATAAATTATATTTAAAGATCGTCTCATGCCGAGATACTCGAACCAATCCACATTATAATGTGGTCTCACAATATATCATTGACATGCAAACATGTATACAATTATACCCTCAACGGGCCAAATTACCAACACACCCCTGTAAACAAATGTGGACTCAAATGCATGCATTTAACATCATATTATAGTATAATTCTCATAAACATGCATAAACACATTTAATGGCATAATTAAACAGTTATGGCCCTCCCGGCCTACTAATCCAACCATTAAACCATATTAGGGAATCCGGGGCATTACAGCCTCGGCCTCCAATTACTTAGCCTTGGCCTCCTCGAGCTCGGCCTTCGCAGCGGCCAAGGTGGCCTGTGCAGCCTTCTCGTTTTCTTTGGCAGCCATCAAGGCAACCTTGGCACTTTGTTCCTGTTGTTGGGAAAATGCGAGAGCGGCCTGAGTAGTTTGGAGCTCGCCCTTGAGCTCGTCAGTCCTGGCCCTGGTCCGAGCTATGCTGCGGTGTACAGCCAAAGCCGCCTGTAAAGACAAAGTGTAAGACACATGCTCGGAAGAAAGCAAAGAAATTTAACTAAGTAAACTTACCGTGAGGTTCATCCCCAGCGCAGACTCTATGACATTCTCAGGGCTCCTCGCCTCGATCTCCCTCAAGTCCCTCGGGTTAGCCTTGTAATAATGCTCCACCGTATAGCTCGCGGTCTCATATACCGTCCCTCGGAAGGTCTCTGGGATTTTCTCTAGGTCCTGGGCATTAACCGGGATGCGCACGATGGGAGCAGGGATTGGCAGAGTTCAAGCTGGTGCCTCCTGTTCCCGAGTAGGGGCTGGAGGTCGCGGGGGAGGTGGAGCCATATTCTCTGTTGCTGTGGGGATCTGAATCCTCCCCTTGGCGGGGGACTTGGAGGTTGTCCTAGAAGCAGGAGTCTTCTTGGCCAGCCGGGGTCTCTTGACCAATGGCCCGGACGGTCGGGAAGGAGGGTTCCCCCCTGGAAGATGGATCGCAGGGCGCTGTCTCCGGGTTGTGCCATCTCCTCGCCTGAAACAAAAAGAAAGGAACGTTAGTATACATGTAAAGTTGTTTTATTACAAGAGAAATATAAAGGTGTATTGAATAGGTCCTACCCTCCGAGCTAGAGGAGGAATCTATTGCCACGACCTCCGGCCTCAGAACTTCTATAGGGGAGTCTAAGTTTATTACTTCACGGATCAGAGAGGGCTCTAGGTCCGGATCTACCTCGGGACTGGACTCCTCTACGTATTGTCTAAGCCCTGGAGCAACTACACCCTCCAGAAGGGAGGGCCACGACCTAAGGTTGGTCCCATACTCCTCAAAGAAGGCCGACCTAAGGGACAAGGTGTTGTCTACTACTACGGTGCCCCTAGGATAGCCCATATCATGGCGTAACACTAATTAGTCCACACACTGGAGTAGGGTTATGTTAAGTTCTGGGTCGTCTCGATGATGATGTACGAGCTGGTGTGGGTTAAACTTGACAAGCCTAAGGTCTGCGGCAGCCCTATCTAGGTCCCTAAACCGGTATGGGTATCCTTGGTCGGAGGGGCCGGCTGCTTCCCCCAACTGAGCCCGATCCATGTTGAGGCCCTGAGCTCGCCTTCGTTGCATGAGCGGCACCTCATCTTCTTCATCCTGCTCGTCGCCGTCACCGTTTGCGGCGTCCCTCTCGGGGATAGGCACCAGCTCGTGAGCTACTAGGTGGTTAGCCCGCGTCCTCCTCAAGGCCAGAGTCTGGCCCACAGAGATTAACTTACACACTAGCATCGTCTCATCAGACACGAGCTGGCGGTAGTCTTTCTCACTAGGTGGAAGCCCCGCCAAAGTATCATATTGACCCCCAAGGGTCACTGATTTGGCCGTCCTCGCAAAAATGGCTGCACGAAGATGCTTAAGTCAGTACACACAAAAGGAAATAAAGTAATATGGTGATTTCGCGAGCTAAGAATAGAGAGCACTTACGAGGACGGTTGAAATAATGATGTTCGCAGTTGCAAAACCCGTTTGACATAAAGAACTGGTCTTTCAAGTCGTTGGGATGGCTGGGCAGTTTGATGAGAATTCGGGAAATGGGTCAGGTAGTAGAACCCGTCGCCTCGTCCCCGTTGATCCGGGCTAGCCTTGAGGCAGAAGAAATAAAGGATGTTCACTGGGGTGGGGACCTCCCACAACTGTTGTAGGAAAAGATACCTCAGCCCGACTAGTAGAAGGTACAAGTTCGGGGGGAGTTGAAATGGTGCCAACTTCACATAGTTGAGGAAGTTGGCAAAGTATTGATCGAGGGGGAGGAAGGCCCCGGTCCTCAGGTGCTCGTCGCTCCAGGCCGTGAATTCCTCCTCAAGTGGCCTGCAGCTCCTCTCCCTCTCATAGGGAGGTAGGGCAATAAGAGTGCCAGTCCCAATCTCGATGTTATGGGACAACATAATCTTATTGACCCTCCCTTGGGTCGTGATCTTCGAGGCTATCCTCTCTGCCTCAAAGAAAGTGCCAGGTCCCACCTCGACCTCCTTCTCCACCGTGGGACCAAATTGGGGGATGGGAGACTCCACCTCGATCTCCTTCCCTTTGTTGGACTGCTAGGATGACGAGCCGGCCATGCTTTTCTTGGACACGTTCTTTCTGTTATATTATTTTATAATATAATGTAATATTATATTAGATTATATTATATTATAATGTTTAGTTTAAATAAATGTGACAAATTGTGTCACATATTGTATCATATAATAGAGAGTTACAATATTTAGATATATGAGATATATCCAAATAATGTAACATATTTGGTGTTACAAATTTGTAACTTCCAAATATTACCCTTTATTGTGTAAAATTGTTGTTACACAATATTGAGATGAATTTCATAAAGTCATATGTGATATGGCTGTTAGAGATATGATTTTAACCCCAATAATGTGTTTTGGGAGTTACAAAATCATTTGGGAGGGTTTGGAACCGTTTGGAAAAACAGCACATTTTTAAGTGCTGAAATTGGTCAGTGGCCGCGGCCACGGAATGTTGTTGGCCGCGGCCTGTGGGACAGAGTGTTGGGGTTTTATGCCCTAATTAAAACCCAAACTCTTTGTAATCTCATTTTATTATCAATAAAAGAATAGAAATCATTTTTTGACTTGGTCAATCACTTTGCTCACATGTTTTATTTTCATGATTATTTGTTTAATATAAACTTCTATTAAATCCCGAGCATATAGCTAATCTTATTTATAGTGACGTAATCACAGTGGAATATAAATATGATTATATGTTCAAAAATAAGTTAGTCCTAAGATTAGTCAGTGCACCGGATTTACACTGACTTGCCAATCTACGATATGATCTACTTACACATTACAGTGTTATGTTCTTTCCAGAACATTAGCAAAGTAGATAAGATCGGATGTATTTGTTACATCGGACAGGACCGATATTGACAATTGATAAGATAAGTAAACATACCGTTATTATCTATTCTAGTCATATCATATAGTTGACCATAGGTCAATTCAATCTCAATTCTGAGTGGTTAGTATTCTAACTGATTGTATTATTTGAGTTCTTTGACTTGTTCGTTACCAGCTTACCCTACGGACTAGCCCATACTTACATCTTGGGAACTCGGTAGTATAATTGAGTGGGAGTGTTAATCATAGATATGAACATCTATAGCTTCTGATGAAGAAGTGAAACAATGGTTTCCTTTTAGTTTGGTTCAAGGTGATAAATGATAGAGATCTCATTTCAGTAATTAAATTAGTTTACTGAAATATCATTTACAAGGAACTAAGTGTTTTAAGGATAAAATACAATGAGGGGTAAAACTGTATTTTAGTCCTATCTCATTGTAGACCGTCTATAGAGGATTAAGTGAAAATTATGGTTGTAACAATGGATAATTAATAGCGTATCTATATTTGTTATAGAGCGTTCTATGAATTCAAGAGTGCAATTCCGAGTCTACAGTGGAGTCACGAGGAATTAATAAGTTAGTAAATTTATTTGTTAGATTTATGATAACTTATTGGAGCTTGATTTCATAGGCCCATGGTCCCCATTGTACCTTGGATAAAATCATCTAGATAGTCTCAATTAATTGATTTAATCATCAATTAGAATTATCAAAGTTGACCAGGTCAATTTTGGATAGTTTCGCAGAGTTGTGTAATTTTGAGAAGAAAAGAGAAATTCTGGCAGATTTATTAATTAAAATAAATTGGTATCTAAATTAATAAATAAGTTTAAATCAAGGTTCAAATTATAAATAATTAATTTGATAAAGGATTTAAATAATTATTTAATTAATTAAATCAATAGAAAATAGTACAAGCCTTGATTTTAAGTCCAATGGGCTTATAATCAAATGGGAAATTTCACGGGCCTATAGCCCATGATAATTTTGACCTAGGGCTTCAAAATGGCTGTTATTTTATTGATTTTTTAATTAAATTAAATGACCTAATTGAGTCTATAAAAGGAGTGCTTAGAGAGAAGATTTTGGAGACGACAGATAAGTCACAAGTCAGATTTTCTGATAGTTTTATATTCTCTCTAAACACAAGTCCTTTTCGAAGCCTCTTTGTTATTTTCTCTTCTTCTCTCTATATCTATCTCATGTGTTGAGAATTTCCCACACTATTCTAGGTGGTTCTAAGGATACATTGGAAGATCGTGAAGAAAATAGAAGATCGGTTTAGTTTCTTGATAATACTCTGCGACAGAGAGGATACAAGAGTTAGAGAAACTGAAGGAAGGACTCTTTAATTCCGCTGCGTATACTGTAAGTATTCTATTCTTTGTTTCTCTTGAATTCAATTTTAGAAACATGTTTTAGGCTATCTCGTATTAATTTGTTTAATATTAGATATACATGAAAATAAATAAAGATCCTATATAAGCTATTCCAACAACTGGCCTCAGAGCCTTTGGTAATCTTTATTTTCATGCATGAACATGTTTAAAATTGGATTATTTGATATGTTTGAATAATTGGATGGTTTTCATGTTTTTATGAGCATATTGATTTTATGTGAATTTTAGCAATTTTTAGGTTATTTTGTTGTGTTTTCTATGCTATTAATTTTTATATATGCTTTATTTTGTGTAAAACATGTTAAAAATTAATTAGAAAATGGTTTTGGTTTGAAAAATTGCTCAAAATTTTTTTTGGAAAAATTTGGCCTGGCTCCCATGCGCGCGCGCACCGCACCCCTCCGCGCACGCGCCCAGCGCGCCACCACCCAGCCTCCGCGCGCGCGCCCTACACGCAACTCCTGCGTGCGCGCGCACATGCCCAGACACCAGAAGCCAGTGAACAGTACCCGTATCATCATATATTTAAAAATTTTTTTTTTTTGAAAATTAAAGAAAATTAAAATTGTGGAAATTTATTATTTATAATCAAAACCTAAAATATACTTTTTCTTTTATCATTTATTGTTTTTTTTAAAATAAGATATTTTTGTTAGTTGAGATTTAAATAATTAGATATTTTCTACAAACATTCAAATTCAAATTTAAAAATAGACTAACAACTTAATTTTAAATCTTTTAATATATTAAAATATTAGAATTATGATACCAGATATTTAAGATATTTTCATTTAAATTCTTGATATTTTTATTAAATCTTTATTTGAAAATATAAATATCTTTTTATTCTATAGTTTTTAATATTTAAATTATTTGAAATTTAAACATTGTTAGTTAAATATTTTTATGGATATTTGAATTTGTTTAACTATTTGAGATATTTTAGGGTTGTTATAACTATTTGTATTTTATTATTTTTATGGTTAAAATATTAGATAATAGTTGTAACAACACAAGATATTTTTGGAAAATAGTTTAGATATTGATTTTAAATTTTAAAATTGGTTAAATTTTGAAAAATATCATTTTTTTCAGCCAATTAATAAAATATATTTTTTTAATAAATGTGATTTAAATTAACTTTGGTTAATTGTTGATAAATCCTATTTAAATTAAATTAATATTTTTTTTTCAAATTAACCTAAAACCAAGTTGATTGTTGATAAATGAAATTTAAATTAACTATTGTTAATTGTTGATAAATTTCATTTAAATTGGCTTATTTTTTGTAAAAATTTAATTAATTTGAATTCGTTTTGATAAATTCTAGATAATTAATTGTGGTATTTTTGCAAATGAAATAAATTGTGGTATTTTTGCATAAATTCATAGAATTGCTCATATAGTAACATGATTAGGCCCATCCAATTATAACATGTCTGTTTGCACTATATGTAGTATTTTTGCAATTGGGCTTAGATGCATATAGTGGCCCATATGTTTGTTAGATATATGGTATTTTTCCAAATAAAATATTCATAAAATGATAGGTTTTATTTGGGCCCATTAGAAATTGTAAAATTTAAATTCCTCTCCTGTGGGTGATTCCACTTGTGAAGGCCCATTTGCTTTGCATGACTATAGTGGGCCTAGTCAATTAAAAACAATTAATAAAACGAAGGTTTAAATTCCTGTCTTTTGGAACTTGTATGGAAGATAGGGGGCCTTTGTAGTGGGAACGACATACTGGACCCAGCCCTCCTCCATACAAACCCAATTGTTAAGGCCCATTTACCTGAGTTGGACTTAATTGTATAGGTTCATTATATTAGTTAAACCTAAATATTGATTAGCAACAAATTAATTCTAAATTAATTGAATTTGTTTCAATGTGACACTTTAGAATTAATAAGAAATTATAGGACTTTGGTTTTAAAATTTTTAATCTGTTTAATTTTTTTTTGGAAAACCATAGTCATTAATTTTCTAAAAATAAATAATAAAAATACTAATTTTAATTTTATAATGAGCTTATTTTAAGAATTTTATTCGATCTCCACCGTTGGTTTAACATAGTCAATAGCTTAATGGGGCCTCGAGGCGCTTTGATTCGTCCCCCTACGGAAGGTGTTCATTAGTTATTTTGACAAGGTTAGATTTCGAAAGATAGATAATTATAGGTCAAATTCTACTAGACTCACCCCTACGGTGACTACTAGGACTAAATCTATGATTATTGAAACCGTGGGTCTAGCTCATAAAATAAGAGATTTTGTTTTCTTATTTTGATCGAATAGTAGGTTGTTAATAATGGTGTCCATTATTAAATGAGTTTACAACTCTATTTAACTAGTGGTATTTTTGACTCTCGCCAACCGGGACAAGGATATCATAGATTAGTTAAAAACCTAAAGAAATAGAGATATGATTGTTTTTGGTATTTTTTTCTCATATCTTACATATTTTTGGTATATGTTGTGCTATTTCTTGAAATTTGTGTAATTAGAAGTTTTATTGAGCAAATGTGATTGATTTCTATTTTATTGATAATTTGTAGTTTTAAGCTAAGTAGTGTCTGTGTCTACTCCCATCCTTTCTCAACTTTCGATGGAGAAACTCACTGGAGAAAACTTCCTTAATTGGAAGCAGAATATCAACATAGAGTTGATTAGTGACAACTCTGAATTCGTCATGATTGAGGAATCCCCAGAACGAGCACCGTGTCTGCACGTTAGTGATGGCACCGTCAATGCTCGTGATGGTACCGTAAATGCTTGGATAGCACCGTCTCTGCACGTTCGTGATGGCACCGTAAATTCTCGAATTGCACCGTGTTTGCATGTTCGTGCTCAACTCAACTATGGTCTGACGCAGCTCATGAACGAGCTGCAGATTATTGACTCTGTCATGGGTGGACCTAGTAAAGGAGGTGAAAATAAGACTACTGATGTTGCTGCTCATCTAGCTAAGGCTGAAGCTAACCCAGCTTCGTCTTCGAAAGCTAGAAACAAGAGGAAAGGTGGACAAAACAACAGCCCCAAGCCTGCAAAGGCTGCAAAGACGAGTGCACGACCACGTGCACAGATGCCTAAGGGGAAGAACATGAAAAACAAGAAAGGTAAAGATAAATGTTTTCACTGCAAAGAGAAGGGGCATTGGAAACGAGATTTCCCCAAGTTTCTAGCAGATAAAAACAAAGGTAATGATTATAGTTCATTTATCTTGGAAACATGTGTTTTAGAGAATGATAAATCCGTTTGGATTATTGTTTCTGGATCTACTAACCATGTTTGCAACTCTTTACAGCTTCTTGAATCGTGGGAGGAAGTAAACGAAGGCGGCTTAAAGCTTAGAGTTGGGAACGGAGCGTTCGTTGCGGTCCAAGCTAGAGGAAGAGCTCGTCTGAAGTTCGGAAATAAATTTTTAATTTTAAAAAATGTATTTTTTATTCCGGATTTTAGTAGAAATTTAATTTCAGTTTCCATGTTGCAATTAGAACGATTTGTTATGACTTTCACAAGTTTTAATATATCTATTTCTTTCAATGGATCACAATTGTGTATTGCATGTTTGGAAAACGGGCTTTATATTCTGCGACCTAACGAACCCCTCACTCTTAACAATGATTTATTCAAAGTAGCTAAACCTAGGACCAATAAACATCAAAAGACCGATAACAATAATATGACGTATTTATGGCACTTGAGACTAGGTCACATTGGCTATGATAGGATTCAAAGACTTACAAAGGACGGACCTTTGAGGGAACTCACCTTAGGTGAATTACCTGTCTGTGAATCTTGTCTAGAAGGAAAACTGACCAAGCGTCCATTCTCTGCAAAGGGTGATAGGGCCAAAGAACCACTTGGTCTTGTGCATCCAGATGTTTGTGGACCTTTGAATATACAAGCCAGGGGTGGTTTTGAGTATTTCGTCACTTTCATTGACGATTACTCAGATACTCATGTCTTTACCTAATGCATAGGAAATCAGAAACATTTTCAAAGTTTCAGGAATTCCTAGCAATGGCTCAGAACCAATTAGGTAAAAGGTTAAAGATCTTGCGATCTGATAGGGGTGGAGAATATTTGGATATGCAGTTCCAAGATCATTTAACTGAACTTGGGATTTTATCACAACTTACTGCCCCAGGTACTCCGCAACAAAATGGTGTAGCGGAACGCCGAAACAGAACTTTATTAGAAATGGTTAGATGCATGCTTAGTTACTTAACTCTACCAACTTCGTTCTGGGGACATGCAATTGAAACCGCAAATGACATTCTCAATGTCGTGCCGTCAAAATCAATCCCCAAAACACCTTTAGAACACTGGAATGGTCGTGAACCTAGTTTACGCCATTATAGAATCTGGGGGTGTCCCGCTCACATCCTGAGGAAAAAGGAGGGAAAGCTAGAACCGCGAACTGAAGTTTGCATGTTTGTTGGCTATCCTAAAGGTACTCGGGGTGGACTTTTCTACAGTCATTCAGAAAAGAAAGTGTTTACTTCTACAAATGCTACTTTTCTGGAAAATGACTATGTCTAGAACTTTAAACCTTGCAGCAAGGTAGTTTTAGAGGAGATGGTTAAATAATTGACTCCAACCAATGTTCCATCGTCATCAACGTGAGTTGATGATGAAATTCCCACTCTTCATGTACAACCGACGCAAGTCGATTTAAATGAAGAAAGTACCACTGTTCCTGAGCAAACAGTCACGGAGCCTCGTCGTAGTGGGAGGGTTTCTAGAAACCCAGTTCGCTATGGTTTGGATGGTGAAACCAATATGGTTGTTGGTGACACTAGTGATGATGATCCATTGTCTTTCAAACAGGCAATGGCTAGCCCTGAAAAGGAACTATGGCTCGAAGCCATGAAACAGGAAATGGAGTCTATGTACTCAAATTCTGTCTGGGATCTTGTGGAAGCACCTAGTGACTTTAGGGCCATTGGGTGCAAGTGGATCTACAAGAAGAAACGAGGTGTTGATGGATATATCGAGACTTATAAAGCTCGATTAGTGGCAAAGGGTTATACCCAAAGAGAAGGCATGGACTATGATGAAACTTTTAGTCCGGTAGCCATGCTCAAATCCATTCGCATCCTCCTATCCATAGCAGCCGCTCTTAACTATGAGATTTGGAAAATGGACGTCAAGACAGCTTTTCTTAATGGAAAACTTGATGAGGTCATTTATATGGATCAGCCAGAAGGATTTAAAGTATCTGGACAGGAAGGAAAAGTTTGTAAGTTAAATAGGTCCATCCATGGACTTAAGCAAGCTTCTCGTTCCTTGAATCTTAGGTTTGATGAAATAATCAAAACCTATGGCTTTGAACAAAATATTGATGAGCCCTGTGTTTACCAACTGAAGGCAAATCAAATAGTGGTATTCCTGGTTCTTTATGTAGATGATATCTTACTCATTGGAAACAATGTTAAGAAATTATCATATGTGAAGAATTGGCTGAGCACTCAATTCCAGATGAAGGATTTGGGTGAAGCAAGTTATGTTCTAGGTATCCAAATCATCAGGGATAGATAAAACAAACTTTTAGCTCTATCTCAAGCAACTTACATTGATAAAGTACTTGAATGTTTCTCAATGACAAATTCTAAGAAAGGGCGTCTACCGTCCCGCCATGGAATTCATCTTTCAAAGAAGCAGTCTCCCCAGACTCCTGAAGAGGAAGATGCAATGAGAAAAGTTCCTTACGCATCTGCAGTTGGAAGTCTGATGTATGCCATGTTGTGTACTAGACCAGATATCTGCTATGCAGTGGGAGTAGTGAGCAGGTATCAGTCAAACCCAGGACCGGAACATTGGATAGCAGTTAAGCATATCCTGAAGTATTTGAGACGGACTAGGGATTATATGTTAGTCTACAAGGGTGGTGTTCTGAACCTTGTAGGTTACCCGGATTTAGATTTTCAGACTGATGTCGATGACAGAAAGTCTACTTCTGGAATGGTGTTTACTCTTGGGGGTGGAGCTATGATTTGGAGAAGCGTAAAGCAGTCTGCAAAATCAGATTCCACCATGGAGGCTGAGTACATAGCTGCATCAGAAGCAGCTAAGGAAATAGTCTGGCTAAAGAAGTTCTATTCGGATCTTGGAGTTATTCCAGAAATGGATAAACCGCTTGTGTTGTTTTGTGACAATACAGGAGCGATAGCCAACTCAAAAGAACCTCGAAGTCACAAGAGGAGTAAGCATATAGAAAGGAAGTATTACATTATTCGAGAATATGTGGCCAGGGGAGATGTGAAGGTTATGAAGATTGCAACTGAAGACAATCTTGCAGATCCGTTTACAAAGACACTACCAGAAGCTACATTTGATAAGCATATCAAGGAGATGGGATTAGTAGAATTAAGGCATTAGTTTCAATTAGTGCAAGTGGGAGTTTGTTGGGGTTTTATGCCCTAATTAAAACCCAAATTCTTTGTAATCTCATTTTATTATCAATAAAAGAATAGAAATCATTTTTTGACTTGGTCAATCACTTTGCTCACATGTTTTATTTTCATGATTATTTGTTTAATATAAACTTCTATTAAATCCCGAGCATATAGCTAATCTTATTTATAGTGACGTAATCACAGTGGAATATAAATATGATTATATGTTCAAAAATAAGTTAGTCCTAAGATTAGTCAGTGCACCGGATTTACACTGACTTGCCAATCTACGATATGATCTACTTACACATTACAGTGTTATGTTCTTTCCAGAACATTAGCAAAGTAGATAAGATCGGATGTATTTGTTACATCGGACAAGACCGATATTGACAGTTGATAAGATAAGTAAACATACCGTTATTATCTATTCTAGTCATATCATATAGTTGACCATAGGTCAATTCAATCTCAATTCTGAGTGGTTAGTATTCTAACTGATTGTATTATTTGAGTTCTTTGACTTGTTCGTTACCAGCTTACCCTACGGACTAGCCCATACTTACATCTTGGGAACTCGGTAGTATAATTGAGTGGGAGTGTTAATCATAGATATGAACATCTATAGCTTCTGATGAAGAAGTGAAACGATGGTTTCCTTTTAGTTTGGTTCAAGGTGATAAATGATAGAGATCTCATTTCAGTAATTAAATTAGTTTACTGAGATATCATTTACAAGGAACTAAGTGTTTTAAGGATAAAATACAATGAGGGGTAAAACGGTATTTTAGTCCTATCTCATTGTAGACCGTCTATAGAGGATTGAGTGAAAATTATGGTTGTAACAATGGATAATTAATAGCGTATCTATATTTGTTATAGAGCGTTCTATGAATTCAAGAGTGCAATTCCGAGTCTATAGTGGAGTCACGAGGAATTAATAAGTTAGTAAATTTATTTGTTAGATTTATGATAACTTATTGGAGCTTGATTTCATAGGCCCATGGTCCCCATTGTACCTTGGATAAAATCATCTAGATAGTCTCAATTAATTGATTTAATCATCAATTAGAATTATCAAAGTTGACCAGGTCAATTTTGGATAGTTTCGCAGAGTTGTGTAATTTTGAGAAGAAAAGAGAAATTCTGGCAGATTTATTAATTAAGATAAATTGGTATCTAAATTAATAAATAAGTTTAAATCAAGGTTCAAATTATAAATAATTAATTTGATAAAGGATTTAAATAATTATTTAATTAATTAAATCAATAGAAAATAGTACATGCCTTGATTTTAAGTCCAATGGGCTTATAATCAAATGGGAAATTTCACGGGCCAATAGCCCATGATAATTTCGACCTAGGGCTTCAAAATGGCTGTTATTTTATTGATTTTTTAATTAAATTAAATGGCCTAATTGAGTCTATAAAAGGAGTGCTTAGAGAGAAGATTTTGGAGACGACAGATAAGTCACAAGTCAGATTTTCTGATAGTTTTATATTCTCTCTAAACACAAGTCCTTTTCTAAGCCTCTTTGTTATTTTCTCTTCTTCTCTCTATATCTATCTCATGTGTTGAGAATTGCCCACACTAGTCTAGGTGGTTCTAAGGATACATTGGAAGATCGTGAAGAAAATAGAAGATCGGTTTAGTTTCTTGATGTTTACCGAGTTTTTCGGAAACGAATAACTAACAGAATAATAAAAAGATAAGAACCGTAGAAATACTGAAATGTAACTAAACAAACAGTGTTTTTACGTGGTTCAGGCGTTAACAAGCCCTAGTCCACAAGTCGATGTTATTATACTTGGAAAAGATTACAGTAAGATGGCTGGTGCATAAGAACTTCACCCACTCCCAATGTTTCTCTCGGGTTCTCTTAAAGAAGATGAAGCTAGAGAGATTTTGGTAGAGTCTTTTGCTATCTGATCTCTCTCCCCCTCTTCTTGTAAAAGGAAGGAGTCTTTATAGCTAGGGTTTCGGATTAGGGTTTTTCTCTACGTACATGAGTCTTAATTACACCAGCCATAAATAGGGGATACAATTACTATAGTCGCATGGCTACCAGACTCTATGTGGGTATATTTACGTGAAAGTATGGGGAACACACAAAGTCAGCCGTCTTTTCCAAGTTGTCAGCGGAACAGTAGGCGAAAAGGTACCCTTAGGCGTGCTGGGATGTGTGCGGCTTTGACCTGACGGGCGTGTCAGGCGGGATCCTGTGTCAGACGGATATCATTCCAAATATGCCTTCTCCCGGACTCGACCGTTCGGTTTTGTTCTGTGCGGGGCACGGAACTGTTTCCGCGGAGACCACTCGAAGAGCCTCTCCTGGAAGGGGCCTCCCCGAGGGGTATCCTTCGGGAGTCCGGGAGAGTTGACGAGTTTCCGTGTTGTGCTTGTTTGGAAGAGTAATCCGGATACTAGACAGGAGAGGCGAAGCCTTTCTGTCCATCCGCGAGCTCTGGTCACCCTCCGTGAAAGACATCGATAATTCTGCCTCCCCGAGGTCATCGATCTAAACGCTATCCGGAAATCTGGATAACATTTACCCCCCAAGGTCGCGGAGCTTTGAGAGATCCGGGAGCTTGTACAATCGGTTTCTTAGATTAGGCGAGGGGGCACCTTCTGTGTTCCCGGAAGGGTTCCTTTTTCCCGCCTGAGTATAAGTATGAAAGAGAAAAAGGAATTTCTTTTGTTTGAGATTAAGTACTCAAGTGCGGCAAGGATCACGTGTCATTCTAGGAATGGTTCTGCGACCAAGACGTGTGCGTGAGGCGACTGGTTGAGGATGCGTGCGTCAGTCATCTGAATATTTGACGGTTTTTAATGGTACTCAGGGCCCGAGGTGGTGTAATGATGGGAAATAAATATTTTATTCCCATCCGAGGAGTCATAAATAGGATCGTCGCTTCCTCTCCAGCCGTTGGATCTGACGCACATGGAATGGGAAGATCGGGACCGTCCACTCGAGGAATTCGAAACGGCTTCTTCCCTGCTATAAAAACGAGGGAAAGGACCTTTCTTCCTCTTTACGCTTTCAGATTCTCCATCTTTAGGATTTTCAGATTTCCAAACCTCCGAACTCTCAGGCTTCCCAGCTTACGTTCCTCCGAACTTGCCATTTCTTTTGGTAAGTATCTGGAAACTTTTCTTTTTGATTTGGCAGTGGGTTTATTCCCCGAAGTTCCTGGTTTGAATCGCCGTTTATCTTTGCAGCTTTTACTTCTCGCGATCGTGCTGTGCAGTGATCCAGTTACTCCTTCAACCTCTACCTACCCGAATATCAGTAAGTATTTCTACTTTGCTCTTTCCTCCCAAACCTTAGGTTGTTGGTAGTTGTTAGAGTAGAGGTTTCTGCCATTATTGCTTATGTGCATGTGTGAATAGGGCTTTGGTAGGCATGTGATTGATTGTGAGTCGATAAGTAGCCTTTTCTGCGTGTTTTGGCGATTTGCGTTTGGAAAGTCGTCCCTTGTTTTGCTGTTTTAGGGCATAAGCATGAACGCCTTTAGGGTGTCTTTCTCTGGAAAAACACTTCTTTTGGTGGGCTTAGGCTCGGGGTCTGAGTCTGGTTCCTTGCTGTCCTTCGGGTGGCATGGTGCCAATCCCTCGGCAAGCTCGGTGGGAGCCTCTCCAAGCAGTTTTCGGGGAGGGTCTCCCCGACGCCTTTGATACCACTAGGGTATGACAAGGGTGCTGACTGCTTAGAGTGTTTTCTTCTTTCTTTTCTTTTGTCCAGTGACGAACATCTCGAAGGAACAACTCCTTGCTGCGGGGGAGGCTGAATCTGCCCAAGAGAAGGGCTCTCCTATCGCTGGTGGAAAGGGGAAAGGAAAGGCGAAAGCGGTCGCGGCTAGCCCACCAACCTCCAATAGTTCCATCTGGGAGATGGATCAAAAACCGAACCTTTTCAGGAATTATGGCATGCTGGAGCTGTATTCCTCTGAGGCAGGCCTGAAGAACATCCCAGGTCTGATGTGGCACCGTCTGTCGGTGCTGGGCGAGTCAGCTAGCCAGAGCCACGAGGGCTTTGGTGCCTGGAGCTGGGCACACATAGTGTGCGGAGCGCACTTGCCCCTAAGGAGTTACTTTGCCAATTTCTGTGTGAAGGTGGGGATTGCCCCCTTCCAGTTAATTCCTCCCAGCTACAAGCTCTTAGCGGGGTGGTTCATCTTTTGCAAGTCCCGGAGACTGGAAGCTCCTACCCCGGAGGAGGTGCTGTACTTTTATGGGTTGAAGTCTCAGCCTATGAGGGGTCACTCAGACAAGGTGGGGTTTTACAGGCTAGAAAGGCACCCGGATGTGATGTGCCCCACTTGTCATACCGCGAGGGTTCCAGACCTCCGGGAATACTGGTTCCTGACGACTGGCTTCCCGCTGAAGAGGGTGCCAGCTCTATCTTTGGACTTCAAAATCCCTGGTAAGTGTTTCCTCTTTTCCTTTTCAACTTTGTTTCTTTGTATTTGATTTGCCTTTTGGGAGGATCTCTAACGCTTGTATTTGATTTTTGCAGAAGTCGTTCCGCGGACACCTCGCTGCGCGGAGATGATAAGGAGGTCCAAGTTCTATGAAGGGCTTTCTGAGGAAGAGTTGAGAGTGGAGGGACTTGTGACCTCCGAATCGTTGAGGGAGTATGGGTTACTCGCCTCCTTCCAAAATATCGAGCCAGTAAGTGGTAGGGGGCAGACTCAGGTGTCGGCTGACATCCGGGAGCAGATTTCCCTGGAGCTGTCTAAGGTGATCACCCAAGCCGCTCGGGACGAAAATACTCTATCTCCTAGTTGGGCGGAGAGGTTCCCCGACCCTCAGCCGGAGGGAGAGGAGATCGAGGCTCGCCACGCCGCGGCTTACCCTAATGAAGGGGCTCCGGGGGCTAGTTCCTCCGGGAGAGGTAAGACTAGTTTTCGATTGATCCACACCCCCAGCCTGTCTGAAGTTACCCAAACCTCTCAGATGGGGTTTGATCCTCGTTTCCTTAGGCTAGATCCGCGTAGGATACCTTTCGACAGGTACTGTGATAGGGTAGATGAGCTCCTCTGGTGTCTGAGTGATGGTAGTCTGCCAGAAGGTGTCACCATGGTTGACCCTTCTTCTCTCAGCATGTTCTTCCCGGACTTCAAGGAGTACGGGAGCTTCCTGGAGCAGGAAGCGATGTTTTGTTTTGCTCGGGGAAGGCCATCCACGTTTCTCGTGCATGGTCGTCCCTTTCAAACTTTTCTTTTTCTTGTTTCTTGTTCCCTGCTGGCGGGCTTGCTTGTACTTTTATGTTGCTGATTGTCTTGTCTTCCGCTTATCTTCTTTCTCATTTCTTGTTGGTTCGTTAACCTTGCTTTGTACGTTTCTTGCAGAGTATCCCGAAGCCAAGATGTTGGGGAGGGTTACTTTGCTTATTAAGAAGGCTGCCACCAGCCAAGACCCGCCCACGGGAAAAGGAAGGAAGACCAAGGCTGGTAGGGGAGGTAAGGCTGCTTCCCCCAAGAAGACAAGCGGCGAGGCGCAAGCGTCTCCGAGGGTAGAGAAGTCCCCTGCTGAAGGGCCTTCCGAGACTATGATGGTCTCGAGTAGCAGTAGCGACGGGGAAGGGCTTGTGTTCCCCGTGAGGACAACTGGGGTGAGCAAGCGTCCCGGAGAAGATGCTGAGGGTGCTAAGAACAAACGCCTTAGACACTCTTCTCCCGGTCGAAGGCAACAACAACAGCAACGACAGCAATCACAACTACAACAACAGCAGCAACAGGAACAAGAGACACAATCACCAACGCCGCAGCAGCAGCAACAGCGACATCCAAACCAGCAGCAACAAGGGCAATTACTTCTGCTACCGCAGCAGCAAAAGCAACAGACCGGGGCCTTAATACCCCGGCTGCCTCCTCCTCCAGCCCAAAGGGGGGCCACCCTTCCGGGGTCTCCGTCTTCTCAGACAACCAATCTTCCCCTGCCTGGCCTGAAGTTCCACTTTCCGCGGAAGCCGACCAGTTTTCCCGCTGCCCTCCTGGAGGGTGTAAGACGGGCCGATAGTTTTTTGAAGAGGCGGCTAGAGGCGGAGAAGGCCGTTACTCAGGGAAGGGCAGATAACTTGTCTGCCGTGAAGAGGGCTGAGCTGGCCGAGGGGGTGAGATCTCCTCACCCGGCCGGAGCGGTTCTGGATGGTCCAGCCTTGGAGAAGAGGCTGGTGCCTAGGCTCGGACGTGCATTGGCGCCGTTCGGAGCTGAGATGATGGAGGACATGGCCCTGAGCTTATGCGAGCTCAATTCTGAGAAATGGGCCATCAGCAGCAGCAAGGATCCGCTGTTGCTGACACACGCTGTGAAGCAGCAACTGTCCGGGGTAAGCCGTCAGTTGTAGTTTTTTTTTTTTTTTTTTTTTTTTGGGACCACCTGTCTTTTGGTCCTGCTTTAGCTCACTCTGTTGTCTTTCCTTGCAGGCCTCTATGATCGCGGAACGCTCGTTCCGGGAGGTTGGTGCAGCTCTGGTTCAGCTGGAGGAGAGCCAACTGGCTCGCCAGGCCTTGGAAGCGGAGAAACAGAAACTGACCCAACAGGCCTTGGGGGCTTCGGAGAAGATTGATCAGGCCCGGCGCACGGCTGAAGAAGAGGCGGAGAAGAAATATCTTGCCAAATATCAAGAGTACCGGGCCAAGGCAGAGAATGAGTTTAGACAGCGGTCGGATGGAATTAAGACCGAAAACTCCAAGCTCCGGGAAGAGCTGTCCCAAGCCAAGGTGGAGAAAGATACCCTGGAAGCCCGCTTGCAATCAAAGAACGATCTCCTCCTTAAGCGGCAAGAGGAATATTCCACTCTTCAGAGTAAGCTGCACGACGAGGAGCAACTTCATAAGAGGAGCAGGGATCTCGTGTCTATGCTTCAGTTGGGGCTCGCTGAGAAGGATAAAGAGATCGGGGCTTTGCAATTCACTGCCAGGGGGCATGTGACCGAGAAGCAATCCGTGCTGAACCAAAATAGGGAGCAGCGCAAGGCGATTGATTCTCTTAAGGGGGAGCGGGATGCCTCCAAGGCCGAAATGGAAAAATTGAGGGCCCAACTAACTGTCGCGGAAGAACAGCTGGCAACCTCCGAGGCGGAGCGGTTGAAGGAGAAGGAGGATGCTGAGGTGATACTGAACAGAACTATTAATATATCGCATGTGGTCCTCATGCATCAACTCTGGAAAGTGAACCCGGAGGTGTTAGGCTATCTGGGAGATGATGCCGAAGCCATGAGGGAGAAGCTACTCGTGTGGGATCAGGGCCCAGAGGCGTACGTCCAAACTTATAACATTGACGAACGTGCTGAAGCTCCTGAGGCGGGAGATCCCGGAGAGGCGGGGACCTCTGAACCTTCTCATGACCAAATCCCTCCTTCCAATGAGCCGACTCCGCCAGCCTCAGCTGAAACAGATGCCCCCGAAGCTGCGGCCGTGGACGCTGTAGTTACCCCCAATGCTTGAAGGGGTTTTATCTTTAATTGTTTTTCATTTTGAGTTTTTCATTGCGGACAATTTTGCCATAATCATAGCATTCTCCTTTCTTTTTCTGCCGAGTTCTTTATTTATCTTTGCGCTTAGGGTAGACATTTATACGGTAGAAACTGTTGTAGGGGCGTATGGGGTTTTGGTTCCAATGGCCAAAACTTATGCACTTCCCAGTTGAAGCTTTAACGGATGATGTCTCTCCCCACGTAGTTTCTAGGTTACGAAGGTTTTCTGGTTCCAACGGCCAGGCTCCTTTCACCGTACTTTATCTTTCCTGAGGCAAATAGCCAATCCCGGGACTTGTAGTTATACTGTTCGCTGGGATTGCTAAGGTGAGTCGTTCTATTGTTTGGAACGGGAGTTCTTTTGGTGAGCGTCGCTAGACTTAAGGTTAGATCTTTGCGAAGCAAAACTAACTGTTGTTGCGAACCTCATGGTGGCTGGCTTCAGGGACCTGGCATGGAGCCCTGCGAGGCTAGATCCGCGCGAAGCAGAGCTTTAGAGCGCTCGCGGATCTTGCCATCTTTTGCCTTGCGGGATCCGGAGCTGGAGCATGCGAAGCAAAGCTTTACAGCGCTCGCGGATCTTGCCATCTTTTGTCTTGCGGGACCCGGAGCTGGAGTTTGCGAAGCAAAGCTCTTCAGCGCTCGCGGATCTTGCCATCTTTCGCCTTACGGGACCCGGAGCTGGAGCTTGCGAAGCAAAGCTCTACAGAGCTCGCGGAGAATTCTGCAAAGGACTTGTCAAGGAGCTGGGCTACACAAGAGATAATTCTCATGATACATAATGGCAGGCATTTCTGTGGCAATTTTCACTTAAGCACATAATGCACATATGACACGTAATGCAAGCATGTTCATGGCAACAAATAAACTTAAGCTTAACAATTAGAGCAAAACAATTTAAAAACTTCAAACACAATGCTAGCACATAAGTGGTGTTCTGTGTACGTTTTGTTCAAGGGGCGTATGGCTAAGCCTTAGCCATGTATACCCCCCAAGTGAGCGTGGGGTCCGGACGTCTCCGGACCGCGTGGTCACTTGTTAAAACGCAGCTTTGAACATAGGGATAAAAAGTGCGGT
Organism: Humulus lupulus; assembly: GCF_963169125.1. Classification (NCBI taxonomy): domain Eukaryota; kingdom Viridiplantae; phylum Streptophyta; class Magnoliopsida; order Rosales; family Cannabaceae; genus Humulus; species Humulus lupulus. Next base: position 35,535,379 of record NC_084796.1, on the reverse strand, counting down.
AAAAGCGGAGTGAATCCCTCCGTGTTTCGTTAAAATAGCCTGCTAGGCGTTAGTTTTACAACAGGGAGGATTATTTCCACATTTTTCACTTTTGTTATTTTCACCAAGGACTTCCGACTGGATGGTCCGGGGCCTACTGGTAGTAACGGCGGAGGTGCTCCGCGTTCCAGGCGCGCGGGACTTTAGATCCGTCGAGTCTCTTTAGGTGATACGTCCCATGGCCCACTTTTTCTTGGACTTCGTAGGGGCCTTCCCAGTTGGGTCCGAGGACTCCTACTCCCGGATCCTGCGTAGCAGGAAATACTCTCCGTAGGACAAGGTCCCCAACTTCGAATGCACGGCCCTGGACTCTCGTGTTAAAGTGTCGGGCTATCTTGCCTTGGTACATTTTTAGTTGGACCTGCGACTGCTCCCGGAGCTCTTCGATCATGTCTAAGGACTCCTGGAGGAGGGCATGGTTCCGGGTAGGATCGTAGGTGTCTTGCCTGTGAGAGGGGATCATAGTTTCTACTGGGATGACGACCTCGCAACCGAAGGTCATGGAATAAGGCGTGTGCCCCGTCGAAGTTCTCTCTGTTGTGCGATAAGCCCAAAGTACTCGCGGAAGTTCTTCCGGCCAGTGAGCCTTGCATGCTTGGAGTTTTTTCTTCAACGTGGTCTTTAATATTTTGTTTACAGCTTCCACTTGTCCATTAGCCTGGGGTCTGGCGACTGCGGAAAAGCTTTTGATAATTCCATGCGAAGCACAGAAGTTCGTGAAGTGTTCACTGTCAAACTGCTTTCCGTTGTCGGACACAATTTTCCGTGGAAGCCCAAAACGACACACTATATTCCTGATGACAAAATCCAGTGCTTTTTTAGATGTGACCGTGTTCATAGGTTCAGCTTCAGCCCATTTGGTGAAGTAGTCTACCGCGACTATGGCGTACTTCACTCCACCCTTTCCAGTGGGGAGGGAACCTACTAGGTCAATGCCCCAAACGGCGAACGGCCAGGGGCTGGTCATTAGGGTAATTTCCGTAGGCGGCGCTCGCGGAACCTTGGCGTATCTCTGGCACTGCTCACACTTCCTGACATAATCCACACAATCCTTCTTCATGGTGGGCCAGAAGTATCCTTGTGGAAGGATTTTTTTGGAGAGGCTCAGCCCGGAGGTATGATCGCCACAGAAGCCTCCGTGAATCTCATGGATGATGGTGCTGACTTCGGTTCCGGCAACACACCTAAGGAAGGGTATGGACAACCCCCTGCGGTAAAGCTTTCCATCCATAACCACGTAGCGGGGAGCTTGATACTGGAGCTTCCTTGCGTCAGCTTTATCGGTGGGGAGTTCTCCGGTGGTGAGAAATCTGAGGATGGGTCCTATCCAGGAGTGGGAATGGTCGATGATGGCGTTTATCCTTCGCGTCTCAGTACTGGGGGCTTCTAAGTGCCCGATGGGGACTAAGCCATACTGTTCAATCTCCGGGTCCGTTGCAAGCTTGGCCAGCGTGTCCGCAAGTGAGTTCTGGTCCCGGGGGACCTGGCGGATGTTGTAGCCTTTGAAATGCTGCAGTAGGTCGCGGGAGAGAGACACGTAGGCAGCCATCCTTTCGCCTTTCGTCTGGTATTCCCCGGATATTTGGTTTACCACAAGTAGGGAGTCGCTGTACACTTCGATTTTTTGGGCTCCGACTTCTCTGGCCAGTCGTAACCCAGCTAACATGGCTTCGTGTTCTGCCTCGTTTTTGGATGCTGGGAATGCGAAACGGATGGCGCTCTGGAGCTGATGCCCTTGGGGAGATATTAGGATAACCCCCGCTCCAGCTCCTTTTTCATTTGAGGCTCCGTCTACGTAGACCTTCCAGGTGGGAAGTTCCGGGACAGGATATTCTGGGAGGTCATTCATTCCCGAGCACTCCACAATAAAGTCCGCGAGAGCTTGACCTTTTATGGAAACACGCGGTTGGTAGTGGACGTCGAACTGGCTTAGTTCCATGGCCCACTTAAGCAATCTGCCAGAAGACTCGGGCTTCTGCAGGACTTGTCGGAGAGGGTGGTTGGTGAGTACTTTGATGGTGTGCGCCTGGAAATATGGCCTCAGCTTCCGTGAAGCGATCAGCAAGTAGAGGGAGAGTTTCTCGATCATCGAATATCTGGACTCGGCGTCCAATAACCTCTTGCTTACGTAATACACAGGGAGTTGGATACGGCCATCTTCCCGGACGAGAGCGGCACTTACTGCGTGCTCAGTCACAGCTAGGTATAAGAACAACGCCTCTCCTTCGATCGGCTTGGACAGAATGGGGGCTCGGGTTAGATGTTCTTTGAGGTGTTGGAAGGCCGCTTCGCATTCGGGGGTCCACTCGAACTTCTTGTTCCCTCGCAGAACATTGAAGAAGGGGATACACTTGTCGGTGGCCTTGGATACGAAGCGACTGAGAGCGGCTATCCTTCCGGTGACGCTTTGGACATCCTTATGCTTCCGGGGGGAAGGCATATCTATGAACGCCTTTATTTTCTCAGGGTTGGCTTCCACGCCGCGGGAGCTGACAATAAAACCGAGGAACTTCCTAGACGAGACCCCGAAAGTACATTTCTTTGGATTTAGTTTCATCCCGTACTTTCGGATCACGGCGAAAGCTTCCTCAAGGTCGTTACTGTGGTCCCCGGAGGTCTTGGACTTTACCAACATGTCGTCCACGTACACCTCCATGTTCCTCCCCAGTTGGTCCTTGAACATTCTGTTTACTAGACGCTGGTAAGTCGCCCCAGCATTCTTCAAACCGAAAGGCATGACCACGTAACAGTAGACACCCTTATCCGTGAGGAAGCTGGTGTGTTCCTGGTCCGCGACATGCATCTTGATCTGGTTGTATCCGGAGTACGCATCCATGAAGGATAAGAGTTCGTACCCAGAAGTAGCGTCCACCATCTGATCGATTCGCGGGAGAGGGAAACAATCTTTCGGGCAGGCCTTGTTTAGGTCCGTGAAGTCAATGAACATTCTCCAGGACCCATCGGGTTTCGGGACCAGAACTGGGTTGGCCAACCACACGGGATAGTGCGACTCCTGGAGAAAGCCTATGGACATCAATTTGTCCACTTCAGCTTTGACGGCTTCGGCTCTCACTGGGTCCAGCGGCCTCCTCTTTTGGCGAATTGGAGTTGCAGCTGGGTCTATGTTGAGTGCGTGGCACGCAACATTGGGATTAATCCCCGTCATATCAGCGTGGCACCATGCCAGGATATCCTGATTATCCTTCACAGTGGCCACGATCTTATCTCGAACGGCCGACGGCAGGTTTTTTCCCACCTGAATGACCTTGGTGGGTTCTCCCGGATTGAGGATCACCTCTTCGACTTCCTCCATCGGCTCTATTGCTTTCTCGATTCCCACTCTTGGGTCGAGTTCGTCAAAGTATGCCTCCTGAGCATCCCTAGTTTCTGGCAATACTTCCGCCAAAGGAATGGCAGCAAACGTCTCTCGGACCGTGTAGACAGCTCGGACGGAGACGTTATAACAGCTCCGTGCACTTCTCTGGTCTCCTCGGAGGGTGCCAATACGCCCATCGTCGCAGGGAAACTTCAAGCATAAATGACGTATCGAGGTTATGGCCCCACAATCGATCAGGACCGGTCGGCCTAAGATGGCATTATACGCCGTGGGGCAGTCGACCACCACGAATGTGCTATGCTTGAAGGCACAAGCGTCGCTTTCTCCTCTGAGGGTGACCGGAAGTTGAATTTTGCCTAATGGCATGAGTGCGTCCCCATTGAAACCTTGAAGCTGGATGGGGCATGGGGCCAGGTCCGTCTCGGTCAATCCGATCGCGTGGAAGGCCGCTTTGAAGAGGATGTTCACGGAGCTTCCGTCATCGATCAAGACCCGTGAGACCTTCTTATTGGCAATCTGGGCTTCCACCACGAGGGGATCGTTGTGGGGGAAGTGCACATGTCGAGCATCGTCCTCCGTGAAGGTGATGGGAAGATCCATCATTCGGGGACGTTGAGCAGGTGATTGGACCAAGGCGCACATCTCCTCGGCGTGCTCTAACTCCTTCAAGTACCTCTTCTGGGAATTGCGGGTGCTTCCGGCAAGGTGTGGTCCTCCGGAAATGGTGGCGACGTGTCCGTCAATGGGTGGCGGAGCAAGGCCGGGCGGATATGGGTTGCCTGGCCCTGGAGCCAACAAGGCAACGGGCGCCGGAGCAGGTGGAGGAGGAAGTGCTGGGAACTGAGACCCGGGAGCTTGGGGGTGACCGGCTCCAGGAGCGCTAACGGCCCCCCTCTGTCCCGGTGAATATGCAGCTCCGTGAACTACCCCCTGTCCGGGATAGATTATGGGTATCCTCACCCACTGACCGAGGTGTCCCGCTCTTGCCAGGGACTCGATCTCATCCTTCAGCTGAAGGCACTCATTCGTGGTGTGCCCCACGTCTCCGTGGAACTCACACCTCTTATTGGAGTCTCGCGGACGCCTTCCTCCGTGAGACACTTTCGGGGGCTTCCTGTAGTTGACCATATTACAGGTCGCCCGATAGACATTCTCTCGCGAGTCTATCAAACTGGTATATTCCGTGAACTTGGGCTCATAATCCTTTCGGGGTTTCTTTGAATGGTCTCCCCGGTTGGAGTTTCTTCCGCTTCGCTTGCTCCGCGATTGGCTCAAACTTCGTTCCGGGGCTTCCGCTTGCGGCTGCGGCATGCTAGGAGCGATAATACATCCGGTTTGTACCGCTCCATACCCAGAGAAATGGGTTTGACCCGGCGTCTGAGCAGACGCGGAAGGCCCATACACACTCGGAGTGAATCGGGCTCCTGGAAGCGTGAGGACTGGTGCGGGAGCTTGCGAAGCAAAGCTCGGCGCAGTCACGGAAGGGGTTGGAGCCGGGGGAACTCCAAAGGCTTGCTGGTAGGCATCCTCAAGGTTGATGATTCCCTGAGCTTTTGACATGAATTCGGACAGGGTTTCTGCCCGTCTCCTTTGCATTTCCCCCCATAGCAGGGAGCCGACAGTAAGGCCCGATTGAAGGGCGATCAGCTTCATGTCATCGCTGACCTTGGTTTTTGCAGCAGCTTCCATCATTCTCTGAATGAAAGCTTTGAGGTTCTCAGTGGGTTGCTGTTTGATGTTGGTTAGGGAACCAACCTCCATGTCGTGGTCGCGGGCAGCAATAAACTGCCTCCTAAACGCGGACTGTAGCTCCTTCCAACTGTGGATTGATCCGGGAGCTAATCTTTTCCACCAGTCCTCCGCAGACTTGGTAAGGGTGAGTGAGAAGCACATGCATTTGGCGTCCTCACTGACGCGCGCCACTTGCATCATTTTATTGTATTTAGCTAGGTGGGTACGCGGGTCTGTCCTCCCATCATATAATTCTATGTGAGGCATTTTGAAGTTATCCGGGAGGGACGTTTCCGCGATCCTCCTAATACATGGTTCCGGGTCTTCCTCCTCAGAATCTGACAGGGCCCCACTTTGCTTCCGGACCAGCTTGGTCAAGGCAGCAATCTGTTCCTCGAGCCTCTTCGTATCACTTTCCGGGAGGTCACGTCCCCGGAGCTTGTCATTAATATGATTTCGGAGGTCATCTCCGCGAGGCCGGGCTTTTTCCCCTTTGGCCTTCTCATACTTGGCCTCCAACCTTCTTCTTAGGTCCACCGTGGACCAGCCATCTTCGGAGTGCGAGTTCGCAGCCCGACCGTCCTGATTGACGGAATCACTGGGGCGGTTGTTCCTTCCCCTAGGCCTGGGTGCCTTAGCACCGGGCCCTTTAGGCACAGAGTGCCCCCTTGGGGCTGAAGGGCGTCTGGGCTTAGGAGCGCCTGAGACCTTCTGCGCGCGGGGGGGGCAGTCGGCCTGGTGATTCACGCCTTTAGGAGGTGCAGGGGCGTCAGCGCGCACAGGCTCTCCAACTTTTTCTTTGCCCTTGTTAGGGGCGGCTTTGGATGGTCCAGCAGCGGCTGGATCCATCATGGGGGCATCAGCACCACCCCGAACAGAGGTATCCTCGTCCGAGTCGCCTAGATCTCCGAACTTACTTTGGAGGCGTTCCATCATGCGTTGCATTCTTTCGGAGACGCGCTCCTGCTCAGCAAGCTTGGCCTTAGTGGCCACCAGTTCTTCGGCTACTTGGACCAGTTCTGGGTCCTTCTCATAGTAGCAGCCGTCCTTGTAATAACCGTCTTGGACATACTCTTCTTCGTCTTCTAAGTATGTTGTATCTTCGGTACTGACCTGATCCTGGCGGGATGTCGGGTCTTCACCTCGGTAGTCTAAGGGTTCGCTCTGCACCACATCTTCCATCACGGTATCGGGGTTGACCGTAGCATTTTTGTCAACAGCGGATTTTCGCGTAGTCACCATCTCTTTAGTACGAAGTGAATACAAAAAACGTACACAGAAAAAGAGCTGACTAACAACTTCCTACAGCTCTCAATGAAAGCACCAAAATGTTTACCGAGTTTTTCGGAAACGAATAACTAACAGAATAATAAAAAGATAAGAACCGTAGAAATACTGAAATGTAACTAAACAAACAGTGTTTTTACGTGGTTCAGGCGTTAACAAGCCCTAGTCCACGAGTCGATGTTATTATACTTGGAAAAGATTACAGTAAGATGGCTGGTGCATAAGAACTTCACCCACTCCCAATGTTTCTCTCGGGTTCTCTTAAAGAAGATGAAGCTAGAGAGATTTTGGTAGAGTCTTTTGCTATCTGATCTCTCTCCCCCTCTTCTTGTAAAAGGAAGGAGTCTTTATAGCTAGGGTTTCGGATTAGGGTTTTTCTCTACGTACATGAGTCTTAA